>NW_021940737.1:2411401-2431898 GCF_001715985.3 Manacus vitellinus | reverse complement strand
GTCCGCAGCTCCGGGGCGATTCCCGGCGCTCTCTCCCGCCGTGGCTCAGGCGGTGCCTCGGGAGCGGGCTCCGTGGGGCACTCCAGCCCTCTGGATTACGGGTAAAACGGAACCGGGGGCGCTCTGAAATTTATTCGGTGCTGCCTGGTTCTCACCGGTGTGCGATCGCCAAGTTACTCCTCACCACCTCCGCTCCTACAGAGGAAATGCTGTGTATCTCTGACTGTCCTTAACCACTGTTTTTTTCCTGAATCACCACCGTTATAATGCATCTGGAAGAGCTTCGTGTGGCCAAAAAACGCAAGAGGCTCAAGTTTTCTGCTAAGCGCTAATGAAATTCAAAGAACCTTTCCACTAGGAGCAATTAACAAAAATCCAAATTGCTAGAAAATCCTCAGCTAAAACACTTGGAATATTTTCAGTTGCTTTTAAAGCTAGTTACTGACTGTGTGGCAATTCAACCGATCGATACTTTCGTAAAGAAAGCAGATGTAATAAAATCCTAATTGCCCAAACTGCAAGTCTGGTCGCACAGACGCTCCTCCTGCAGAGTCCGCGGAAAAACCTCAGCGGCTTTTCCCACTTTTCCCAAGCGGTTCTCACTTCTTCCCCTTTCGTCTTGCTGACTTGGAAGTCTTCTCCCGTAATCGGATTCGCCACGACTGAAACCCCACGCGAGAGGGAGTTTTTTGTGTTCCCTTGGCAGGCGGTGCCGCGTGTGCCGAACAGGGGGACTCGCCATCCATGTGGGAATACGCTCGCTTCGCGGAACAGCTGCGGCGGCCGAGGGTGTTATTGCACTGCAGACAAGGCTGAGTGCCCTCACGCAGCACTCACTGGGTGTTCTGACGGTGGGTTTTGTGTTTTTTTGCAGATTCCCACGGCCCTGTGAAGGTGCGGTTGAGCAACAAGAGCTGGCGGATCCCAAGAGGCAGCGCTTTTCCCCCCATCGCTGCCCCACAGTCTCTCCTCCTGCCCGCTCTGGCGCTCACCTACACACAGGGTAAACCAGCAGGGACTTCCTAAACCACCAAGAAGCTGTTCCCTTTCCCGGTGTGTTAGTTTTCAGCTACAAATTACCTGCACTGGCTCTCCGTGGGGCTGAGGAGAGACACGGGGAGGAGCGAACCCATCCTCCTTTGGCAGCAGGAACGTTTTGGCAGCGGCGTTAAACCAGTCAAACTGTATTGTCTAACCACACCCTGCACCAGGATTTGCCTTGAATTCACTTAAATATTACGTTCTGCCTTCTTGCCTAAGCAGCAGTAATGCCTAGTGATGGGAAGGTAACAAAGAGCAACTGTTAATGGTGTGGTGTTTCTTTCAGATAATGGTTCGTGCCAAGGAAAGGGATATTCCATATTCCCCACCTCTGCCTGCCCCCTTCTTTTCCCTGGATTTAATCCAGCCATTGTGTGTCTACAGGATAGTTCGGCTCTGTTGGCCTTGCAGAGGAAAATTAACAATAGGCAGAAAAGAAAAAAGCAGCCCATGTGTAATAAGGACTGAGATCCAGCAGGCTTAATAAGACCTCCACCCAAGAAGATTTACATTTAAACCTGGAGAAACTGCTTGCTTGGAAGCTGGCTGAGGCTCTACATCCATTCTGATGTCCCCACTCGTGCAATCCTTCCCCAAAGTATCCTACAGCAGGATTAAATCTTTCCTAAGGGTAAAGGAACATGCTCCTGCCTAGCAGCACCATATTGCCTTCTCCAACACATTTTCACTTCCAGTTCATCTCCTTTGCTCCTCATACACCCTTCCCAAACTATATATTCATACTCCTGATTCTCGTGGCCACAGCTTCCTCTGTGCTACAGCATCTGCCTTGTACCAGTAACTGGTAGTTGTGTTTATTATGGGCAGCCTTGAGTATTCCTCATTTACAGGGCAATAACGAATCCTCTGGCCTCATCAATGCTGGTAGTGGGAAAAAGAAATACCAACCACAAAACCCGAACCACAACAGAACCACCTCCTGTTCTGATCAAGGGATAATGGTGTTAGTGACAGCTTTTAGGCAAGTTATAATGAGACGAGGTGAAAAATAGTAGATCAACCCCCTCCCAAGTCAGTACTTTCCACAAAATCAGGAGCTGCTATTTTATATCCCTCCACGTCACTGAAACCTCAGCTCACACTCATGGATGGAGAAGTGCCCAAGACTGCAAGAACCAAGGTTCCTGCTTTCAGCAGCAACATCAGTTTCTATCTATCCAAATAACACTGCTTCATTGCTTCTCCTGTACTTAGAGCAAATATGTTATTTACACCCCCCAAAGATTAACAAAGTTCACTCATTAGAACCCAGGGCAATTGAGAAGTTGCTCCTAAGGACACCTGGGTCAGTTGTGTGGCACCTCTGCTCTCTTCACCCCATGCCCCAGGAGCAGCACTAACAAGCTGTTCCTGCTCCTGTCCCTGGCCACAGCTCTGGAGCTACCCTGGCTCTTAAACAGGGCACACAGGACAGGGGAGATTAGAGCTGAGTTCAGCCCCAGAGGCTTATCTGGTCTGGCTCAAGGGAAGCTGGACTGGCCTAGCTGGTCGTGTGGAATCACTCCAGGGGCTGTGCAGGGAGAATTTTCCTAAAGCCAGCTCAGGGTCTGTCAGGTCAACATCCACAGCATGGCCCAAACCCAACACACCATCCTGGGCTGGATGGGAGTTGGCCAGCACAACATTCAGAAGCCTCTCTCTAATTATTTTACCATCTCGGTAATTTTAAAATTTTTGTTAAGTTGGCACGTTGGATCTTGTATTTACGTATTTTTGAAAGGAAAAAAAAAAAGCATTTGCATTCTTGTAGATAGTTACAGAAAATAAAGTTACAAAAGGAAAGGTTTCGTTGAGCCAGAAAGAAACAAAAAAAAAATTAACAGAGTTAAAACCATTTTCTGCTTAGATATGCTATGCATCCTTCCACAGAATCACTTCATGTTTTGTTATAGCTCCTCTGTTTTGCTCTCAGTTCTGCCTGCTGTATTCCCTGCACAGCCCTACACTCTGAGGTTTTTTTTCCCATTCATGCTACCATATATACAGAACAAACATGAGAAAGGCTGGATTGCCCTTAAGATTACAATCAACAAAGTGTTCTCTGTTTCACCTGAAGCAAAACGCTTAGATAAATAATTTTGGTTTGTGTCTAACCTTTAACGAAATGAAAACAATTCTGCCTGAAGACACACTCTACTGACTCACTCAGGTGTGGTTTCAGTAGCCAGTTTACATCAGAGACTACAGGCTTTTTGCCATAACTTTTATTAAAATTTACAGTATCACCAATTTAGTGCCATGGTAACAAAATGCATGCATTTAATATTATTTTTACTGCATGAAATACTACTTGGACAAAGACTTTACAGTAGTAGTATGGAAGTCAGCATGTCAAAAATAATAATAAAATATTACTAAACACATAATTGAAAAAAAATGCAATTGTGGCAAATTGCACATAATTGTATTTGGTCATCTGGTCTAATATCCACTAAAAATAAATCCACTCCAGCCACAAATTTAGAATGCCTGGTTTTTATGATTATTTTTTTGTTTGTTTCTTCTGGGTGGGACCAAGGTAGGGGGAAACAAGTTTTAGCTCTTTGTTAAAGAGAATGAATCTGCAGTCACTGAGAAAGGATAAGTACATTGGACAATTCAGGAGTCTGACAACCCACCCAGATCACTGAGAGTTGATTTTGGTTACTGGAATATGTGATATTCCATGTTGAAAAAGCAAGGTGCCAATCACAAAAGCTAAACAAATTTCAGAAGTTATTAGTTTATTTGCATTTTATGCCTGTATATTTAAAACAGCAGCAATCTAATCCAAATTGGTCCAAGAGGTTGCAGTGAAGTAATCTGATACTTACTTTTAATAATTAAATGAATTAGACTATAATCAGTACCATGTATAACCACTCCTCACATATGAGGCATTCCCATTTAAATGGCTTTTTCTAATTTCAGTAGAGGCTTGAAAGCCAGGTAGACATGAAATGCCAGCTAGATTGTAGCACATTATTGAAAAAAAATCCAGATTGGAATTTATTAAACATAAAAGCAGCACACCTTTGCTCTTCAGAATATATTCTTCTTCTTAGTTGAGTGAGGTTTTATATTTCAAAACTGAAACACTGCTATATAAGATATTTCAACAAACCGTATTTTTATTTGCTTTACTGCTGCTACTTTGAGCATGTTATTATTCCAGTGCATAACATTTGACTCCAGCTTCCAGAAAACAGCAAGAACCTGGAAGTCTCTGGAACATTTCACAATGTGAAACAGGAGTTTTGACTAAATGGGATTAGAATGGGAGCTGGAACTCCATGGGCACGGTGTTTCTTCAGCTGCCTGACTGCAGTGTTCACATCAGCACTCAGTTATCTTACTCAAGGAGTTTTACCCCTGACAGATGTTATGAACTCCTGTCCAAACACTCACTTTTATCTTTCCTTTCTCCTTTGGAAGCATCCCTTTGTTACCTGATTGGAGCACTCTTAGGTATTAGTGTTCTGCATTAATACTTTGAATTATGTATAACCTACATAAAGACGTGTCAGGTCACAGAATATCCCTGTTACTGTTTTGACTGCCTTGCATATTCCTTCAGCTTCTACAGCACAGTAAAGGGCTCCATTGTTACTCCAAACTGAACAGTATGTAGTATGTTCAATATAAACCAGAAGAACATAAATTAGCACTTTTCAAGTGAGATGTAGGTGTTTAAATAAAATAAATAAATAAATAAATATCTGGCATATTTCTGCCTAGCCTTTAGGCACATTCACTCCTATCAGAAAGGTTGCTTTAAGACAAGCCTAGCTTGTGATTAGGGCCCTCTCATAGAGGATGTGAAAGACTTAAATAAAATTTCAAACCAATTGCCATCATACAGGAGTGGGTCCCAGCCCTGCTGACAGTCTGAGAAGAGCAGATCCCTGTTCAGGGCTCAGATCCAGAGTGGAGGGGAGGCACTTCTCACATTTAGGTTAAAAGTGTGACCAGGAAACTTCCCGTGTTCTGGAGAAGGTTTGCAGAGCAGAAGGCCACAAAGTGCCTCCATGATCTGTCTCTTTTTCAACATCTCCAGACAGAGCCTGGGCAGAGCAGGCTCTGCACTCGAGTGTGCAAAGCCAAGGTCACACAACGAGTTCAGATTACTCCTGACCCAGTTTAAGAGACAGATTATCTCCACTACACTGCTTGGTTGGAAAGCAAATTAATTACCCTCCAAACAAATGAGGTAAGAGAGAGTACATTCCCCTTGCTAAAAATTATTCAGAAGACAGCTCACTCAAAGAAGAGTTCACGGCTATAAAAAAACCAGAGGTGAGGAGTTAGAACAGCCTTTCACAGGCCAAGGGCAGCAATAAATGTCTTATTTCTTGCTTCTACTGGACAAAAGATTTAATTGAAAATACTGACTGAATTAAGAGTTGCCAGTTGATTAGCATTTTGTTGTGTGTGAGTGTTTTTCCTTTGATACAACTGAAAAATCTCAAAGTAATCTTTTGGTCTCAAAGAGAAAAGTGTGTGTATTGGTGGGAACAAAAATGCATTCACAGCATGTGAGCAAGGGCTG
The DNA here is from genome assembly GCF_001715985.3 of Manacus vitellinus. Classification (NCBI taxonomy): domain Eukaryota; kingdom Metazoa; phylum Chordata; class Aves; order Passeriformes; family Pipridae; genus Manacus; species Manacus vitellinus. The sequence continues at coordinate 2,426,308 of NW_021940737.1, read as the reverse complement.
CATCTCTGATCATCTGGGTTTGGCATTTGAACAGACACCCAGGGGAAGTGGGGGGGGGGGGGGGGGGGGGAAAAAAGCAATGTATCCCCATGGTAACCAGGACATCTTGTTTTAGCATGTACATTAAAAAAGCACACTGGACAGAACAAAATTAGTCATCCAGAAAAATATTCATTTCTGGGCAGAGCTGTGCATGAACAATGAAAATGAAAAGCTCTTGGCAGTGTCCTGTGAGATATGAGACAAAAATTGCTATTTTTCATTTTTGACAGCTGACAATTTCAGTTTTTTCTTACTCGTATGAATCAAATGCCTCCTCTCCTCTGCTCTCTTTATTCTTCTCAACAAAGTACTTTTAGATTTACTTTCTCCTGAGGTAAGTTATTTCAAAAATGTATCTAACTAAAGCTCTTAACGTGTAACACATTCTTTGTGAGCTCCAAGTGAGAAAGGAGGAACATATCTCAAAATGAAACCTTCTCAGGTTGATTTATATTATGAAAATACTTTGTAGATGGTCACTGCTTTATTTTTTTACCTCCCCTGCTGCTGAAGAAATGACTAGTAAGAAAAATAAGCAATTTAAGGTTCACTGGCATTGCATAAAGGCTTAAAAACTGCATAAATAACCAGTGTATTCCTACCATGACCACTTCAATTTTTTTACTGACAGTTCATTTCATGATGGTATTTAAATGAGCAAGTTAAGTGTCACCTGTATCACTACCAACCCAAAAAACCTAATGGACACAGGAGTGATGTGCTGCTCACAAATGGACCTTCTTTTTCTTGCTGACACACATTTAGAGGACAGAAAAGTTTTGTGGGAGAGTAAATAATACCAGCTTTCTATGAAAACCACAACTCTGACATTGTAAGCCATCATTTGTCATGTTAAATGTATTATAAACATGTATTTTATCTCGTCATGTGGCAACATTCACACTGGGTTTTTTATGGAGAAACAGCCTTGTCACCTTGTTGAATGGCTTAAAGCTAGCCTGAAGCCATTCTACACTTAAGTCACATTTTAAACAGATATATATATATATATAATCATCACAAAACCAAGTTACACTTTCCACTGTGAGAACAGCACTTTTAAATTTTTTTACTGTAAAAAGGCTATTTTCTAACCTGCTAGGATTTCAAAGGCTAATATAAAGCAAGTTTGTTTGCAGCCACATTAATTTCTGTGAAATGCCACTGAAAAGTGATTTGTCTTTCTTTGTGACACTTCAGAACCCCAGAAAGTCTTATTTTGCTTCCTGCTATTAATTGTCAGCTCTGGATGGCTTAAGTATAGAGAGAAGCCAGAAAAGCCATCTGTTTGGAAGAATGAAAAAGCCTAGTTGTTTTACTCATTTCCTGGGCAAAATGAAGAGCTGAAAGGTTTTCAGTGAGAAAACTGCTTAGGCTGCACTAAGCCAGATGTATATAGGGAATTCAAAGGGAATAAACACAACAGAATTTTCTTAGTTCAGTATAAAATAGTTGTATGGCGTATATGAAGAAAGCACTTGCCCCTTTAATCAGATGATCTCTAAGTTTTCCTGTAAATTTTCCAAATATCAGGTTTGCTTTTCCAAATAAATTTGTGTCATGAATAACAGGATAATCCATCAATAAAAAAAATCAAATATTAGCACTATGATTATAAATAAATACCTATAACACTAATTCGAAGGAAACGTTGACTTTAGTCCTTTTAGGACTAAATATATCCTTTTAGGACTAAATATATCCTTTTAGGATATATTGTGCTGGAAAAAGCCAACCAGTATGTAAGTTTTGAATCTGAGAAGGAGGATTCTTAAATAATGCATTAGCATAGCACATCAAATTACACCAGACTTCACAAGGAAAAATTCAGGCCTATTGAACTTTTGCTCCACAAATGAAAACTTCTTGATCCAAATAATGCATTATGAGTAAAAAGAACCCCTAAATAAATCAGCTTCCACTGACCCAGCTGCATCCAGTAGGTTTGCAAGTCATGGCACAGGATCCAGAGAGAGCAGCAGAATTCAAATAGCAACTGTGTGTGGCTGTTCCCCCCTGCACTCACATCTGGCAGGCTTGGAGTGTCTCTTACCCTACAGCAGGTTTTGTCAAATATGTATTAGAGAATACCTTAAAACATGTTTTTGCTGCATTCAGGCAGCTCAACAGATGACAATAACAACAGTATTAAAATAAAATATGCAGAGTAATCAAAATGGTTCTGAGTTTGTCTAATATGAATTAATAAGAATAGCTTTTGCCCTTTTTCATATCTTGATACAGCTTTTTGCACAGTGTATGAGGTCTCTAACTTACCAAGGAAACTTTCAGGCCATTACTGACAGGAAGGTGACACCCACTACAGAGGGGTGACCCACTCAGTCATTTGAGTGTCATTTATCTATTAAAAAAAAATAATTATAAAATGTAGCTACTCAGGGTCACTATTCCAACATAAAACCAAAAACCATTACTGTAGTGCCTCCAGCCACAGTTCAATTAAGAGACTGGAGAAGTAGATTATGTGCATATTTTTATATATATATATATATATATATATATGCATCCCTACACACAGGGCTAATTTAGGTGATACTTGCAGAAACAGCTTTCTGGACTCCCCAAAGGATGAATCTGCATCACAGATTTGTCTTCAGAACTTCCTGCATTTCCTAATGTCCTAGTGACAGGAAAGGAAGAGACTTGGCCTTTGAGTCAGTAAAAGTGTAACATGAGATAATTTTACAGCTACCAAGCAGGTTGGTTTTATTTGTTTTACTAAGCAGACAGACTACTTAGCTCTCACCTCTGAAACATATTATAAAAACTGTCTTATTTTACTATTGAGTAATTCAGGAGTTGTTCTGCTATTCCTTTTCCCTCCCATGACCCTGTTTAGCTCCATCACACAGTATCTGAAGCACTCTCCCCAGTGTTGGGTGTTCAGATGAACAATTAGCTGTATTACTTGCAAAAAAAAAAAAAAATCAGAAATTTAGAGAAATCAAGCTTGGAGCTGCTAAGTCCCTGATACCTCCCATGCAGTTTTCCCCAGGAGAGAGGATTAAAGTTACCAGGCTGAACAGCAGGCTTTTAACAGCTCATATCTGGATTTCCAGACCTACAACAAGGACTCTGCTGGATTTTTCCCTTCTTGAAATGACAGTTTCCCCTGGCACCCAAACACATTGCTGTGTTTCCTCAACTGGAAACAAACGAACAAAGAATCCAAATAGTCTGCTGAAAGGCTTATGGAAAAAAATAATTTCCACAGCCCCTTCCTGAGATGCAGTCTTTCTTTGCTGCGAGCCACAACAGCTTTTCACAGCAAAGACATCTCCTTTACCTGTTCCCTGAATTACTGCCTTCCCTCCAGCACACACGAACCAACCATCTGGAGTTCTCCCACACTGCCTTCCTTTAAAAGGCTACTTCTATTTCTGTGACATAAAATCCCTTCTAGAGCTCTCAAGGAGCTAAAAGTGAGACAGTCACCCCTTTGGAACTGTCTCAAACACAAACACATCTATTCTTCTCTGCAAACTCGGGACTTTTTTTCATGGCAGGGTGAAGATACCTTTTTGCACAGGGACAGAAGCATTTCACAAACTCTGCTGTCCTGCTACCGATCTGGAACATCCCAGTTCAAGATGATGTTTGACTCTGCATTCCCAGACAGGCAGTGGCAAAGACTGACAAAAGTGCCAGAATATTTCTAGGTTTCTAACAGCCACCATTGCTAAACCTGAGGCAAACATCCCTGCTCATCCCAGAAAAACTGTCCACTGTTATCCAGTGATTATCACACATTGGAAGTCTGGCATCTTCAGCAATCTTTTAAGTGAGGAAACAATTCCTTTTTCAACACCCAGTCTCGTTGTTTTCCCCCAAAATAACCTCTCCTCAACCTGTATTTATCATCGTATAGCATTCAAAGGGGAAGAGTACAGATGAGACCTCAACAAGCACAGCACCAAGTAGAGCAGAATAATTACCTCCTGTGCCTCACATCTGATGCTTTTGTTACTATTACCCAGAACAGGTTTTGTTTTGGTATCACTGTTTTAACTCTTAGTGTGATCTGCTTTAATACCCACTGGCCCAGAACTGCTTCATTCCCTGACAAGCTGATGCCCTGAACACTCAATCGGGTTTTCTCTTGCACATTTTACAGGGCCAGTCTGTTCCACCACCCAGACCACTAATGAAAACACTGAATAAATTCATAAACTTGATCACCAGACAGTGCTTTAACCAAGAAAACACCTCCCAAGTTTCCAATTAAGAACAACACGCAGGAAAAATTCTTCTGTTGTTACTTAGCTTTAGAGAATCTTAAAGCAAAGAAAACTTTAGTTAAAGTTTTTCTAGTATAAATCCTAGTTTAGTTCAGTCACCCTATTATGACAAAAAAACAGAGGTGGGAGGTTAGAACAGATTTCCAGAGGGCAAGATCAGAAAGTTACTGACTGTTCCTAAGTCTTACTTGCACCCCTCTGTTTTTAGCTCTGGTTCTTGTCAGGTGGGCTGAGGAAGACACTGAGATTTCCATTCAGACAGACCTGACACTCCTCACAGCACATCAACAAACACTTCAGGGCAGAGACACTTTCTCCAGGGCTGCTACAGGTGCAGTTTTTTTAACCAGCACAGCTTTAGGTGTTTTACAAAGTTCCAAACCACTGTGATTTTATACTGGTTATAAAATTATACAGAAGAATGTTATGTCAGTGTTTTCTTCCTTTGGGGCCAGAACTGACAACATTGTTGGCTAAACATGAAGGGGTCAAGAAATGCAGCTGGATGGGTGTGAGAGCAGCACCACAGCATCGCTTCAAAAGTCTTTATATTTATATAACAAATGAAAAACATTTAGAAAAGCTCCCCCCACCTATTCCACAGTTCATTTTTTTTTTTATTGATCCAGTCTTGAATAATGCTGCTTATTTGGTAACAGTATCAGGCAAAACCACGAGCAAGTGCCATTCTGCATTCCAATAAAATGAATTCAATAACGTTTTGCAATATATACATTTTATCCAGCTTCTGACATTAAAGGTCATCATGCCAATGAAAATTTTTAACAACACAATAAAATCCTTCAAATCGAAATGCTTATGAATGTAATTCAAGAGACCAGACAAGTTAATTTTTTGGAATTTATATCACTCATGTCCATAATAATTTTACATTTCACACTTCATGCTCTCAAATGTTACCCTAGAGAAGACTAAATCTTTTTTGCCACATATACTATTAAAGACACTAGCCAGGTTTATAGAGTTACAGAAGACTATAATAAGATGTAAAATTTAGTAGGTAATAAGTTATGACATTTGCTGACTAAAACATTATTCAGTCTACACCAATGTTTGATCCATTCAAATACAGTAAGTATTTGGATGTTATGTACTACCCATTTCATACACTTACAGTGCAAAATAAGTGACAATTTTTTTTCCTGAGCGTTTAGGAAATGAAAATCCTTTTTCTTTATCACTGATTACAGTCCATTTAAAATATACTCCTCATATACCTAGGTTTGTCAAGACTGTACAATTAAGACAGGCAAAAGTTTGTAGATATCAGAAGCCCAATCAGGAATCAGAAGGGTTACTGAACATCTCTAAAGTTTGTCCCTGTTTTTCAAGTCTAAGGATGTAACAGGATTATTTATAAATTCAGAAATTACATTTTTTTTCCCATTGAGCAAACGTTCCAAAATGTACAAACCACATGCCTTCCAAAACAGAGAAACAGCTGCTATTTAAACAAATTGCAATACATATTTCAACTTACTATTCTGTAGTTAATGTAATGCCCAGGGAGCTGTGCCTCCAACAGACATAAGAGAATAAAACTTTTAGGAATGCATTTTGGGCATTTTGTAAGGAAGCTGGATTCCTTACAAGTTCATCTTTCTGTCAATAGCTACAGACCATGAGTTTCTAATTCAATCTTCTCCTCTGTTTGCAATATATCAGGTTCAGCTGGAGGAACAGGTGGTCTGAGGATAATCTCTGGACCTCCACCATAGATTGACTGAAGAAAATTCCACGTTTCTTCAGATATTTGTCCAGAGTCTGCACCTGAAAAATTTTTAAAATTTAATTACTATTTAGAATAATTCTTTCATTATTTAAGTCCATAACAGATACAAAACCAAAAAAAAGAATATGGATTCAAATTTAAAACTGTAAGCTGCATTTGTGCTTTATCTTTGCACCAACTGCCAAACCCAATTATCTATTTTGTGTTAATTTTATCATTCTTGATTCTTACAACTACCTGCTCTAAATTATACATACTTGCATAAAACACAAGTTCTATAACAAACATCTTTTGTAATTCCTATCAGTGAAGCTGACAACTGGCAGCTCTTGGTCCTCAGGAAACAACAATTCTTCTTCTTATAAGGATATGGAGTCCCATCAATTACACAGCACAGTTCAAGGACTCAAGATTCTTTTTTCATCAGGAAAATTAATATTGATAGTAAAGAATAAAAGTAAGAGAACCACAGTGAAATTCTCCAAACCCCAGAGAGAAAGCATTATTATCAGGACAGTAACAGCCCCAGGAATGCTCCTTGTGTGATGGGTCAGTCCCATTTCTTCTTATTCACTGTTTAAGAGTCTTTGTTTATGATTCCATTCCTCTGAGGAATCCTAGAGGTCCATCTCAAGTCAGCATCCAACAAGCATTTCTGGTTTTCTGCAGCTTTTCACAGTGGCAAAGGACAAGAGAGCAGCAGCTCATCTCCCCTCCAGGTGTTAACACAGTGATCCTGCCTGACCCAGTGGGAGTGATTTCCTCACACTAACCCAGGCAGAGGTCAAAGTGCTCTTCTACCAGGTGGAACAACCTCTTCCTTAAGCAAAAACTTCAGCATCCTCATGGTAAAGGGAAGGAGGGAGAGAAAGAGAGGGAGGAGAGAGAGAAGCCATAACAAAGGGACTTCTCCCCCTACCTCCTGTACTTCTCTGTCCTCACCACCTGCTCCAGTGGTGCCTACTACTGTACTTTGCCCATTAAAAGTTCCCAAAGAGGACAGGTACAAAGAGCTGCACATTTGTTTACCTGCACTAACTCAACCTTGCAAAGCTTCATCTGCAAGAAGTGTTGAGAAAACCCTGATCAAGCCAAGTGTTCCAAAGCCAAAGCACACTCCCCATTCCCATGTTACTCTGCACCTCCCACACTCTCTCATCAGCACTTGGATTAACCTGTTAGAGGTACTAATTCTTTATTTCAAGAATAAGCTGGTCCCCACAAAATGGGCACAACATAAATTCACTAAAAATTGCCATTTTACGGCACCAATAAAAAAAATACATTTCCAAATTTCAGCAAATACACAAGGAGCCCAAAGCTGCAGCAATGTTGGACACCTACCTTGTTTTAGCACAGCATTCCCACATTTTGTCACTGCAATCTTAGCATTATCAATGGGACCTGGAGGATCTAGTGCGACAGAAGAAATATTAAAATTGGGAGAGCTGAAAACAAACAGCAGGTTGGAGGTTCTGTTTCCAAATGGAAGGAGAAACAGCTCATTTGTTTACTGCTTGTTCTTGTACTGCTTAACAGTATGTTCTAAGTTGTTAAAAACTAATCAGATTTTTAATTAGGAGCAAGTTTTTCAAAGCATTCATGACTGCAGTAAGTCTTCAAGCAACATAAACCACAAATTAATCCTAATTCTTACCCCTAGCAAAGTTGTCCTAAAGCAGACTCAGACAAGGCTGTAGGACATTTTATCAGTGTTTCCATTTTAAAACTTTAAAGGCATCTAAAGTGAGCTAAAGTGACATTATCACAGTGTAACTGAGCTATCTATGAGTTTAGGCTGTGACACGAGGTCACCTTTCCTCCAGAAATTATCTGTCAGTTTGCACAGCAAAATCCACCCCCTTGTACGTAGGTACAATTTTCCTGCTGCAGCAAACAATGAACATTCTTTCCACAACTACCCCATTATCCCCCTGCTGTGAATTGTTTCTCTGTACTTTGGTTCCTGGGTGTATCTGTAACCTGTAAAACCCGTGTCTTACATGTTTCAGAGCTTTCACTGCCTTCTCTGTCTGTCCTTCTACCAAAGCAGGAACAACTTACTTCAAGAAACAACTCCAAGACAGCAAAACCCCAAACATCACCTGTGTTCTGGAATGGAGCACAACTTACCACTGTCTTTACCCTTCACAAATGCTTCCCATTCTCTGAACCAGTGCATACTGATGCAGTAAAATGTTGATGGAGATTCTTCTTCTTGGAATGCTCTATTAAGCTAAAAGGAAAAAAAAAATTGCTGTTTTCTCTTTTTTTTTCTTTAAACTACTGAATTCTGTAATTATTAACAGCATAACATTACACTGTTGTAGAACATTTTAAAATAAAATAGCGTTTTGAAAGAGTTTCTCCATGATTTTATGGAAGGTTCTTTGTGTGATGAACTGTATCTTCATCTAGGTTTGTTCTTCCCCTAATGTTTTGAGCAGGTGACAGAGCAATTCCAACCAAGGAATGGTGATCTAATGCACTGGGGCTTTTCATGACTTACAGATCTTTTTACAATGCTATTCAGAAACGAGCAAAAAGTCACTTAAACCTTTAAACCCATGATCTTTTTAGCTCTGTAGTAATACAGCTACACCTCCCCTTTGAAGTCATGAACCTAAAGCATCAACACAACTTCTTAAGGTTTCAGATGGAGCAAGTTTTGCAATCATCCCCTAAAGCAATCTCTGGAGAGGACATTAGAATTTTCTGTGTACTAACCAGTAACAACACTTGCACACCAGTGCACACAGACCCACTGTTTATACTGGAAGGATACTGACTGCTAAAGCAAATGAGGTTGACTCAATGTGGTTAATAATAATTACTGACCAGTGGTAACCCAGAGGGAAGAAAAATCAATTATTAAAAATTTCAAACAGCAGTTAAAACATGGGAAAGCTAAGACACCATCTCTGAAGTGTGATTAAAGGACAAACAGGACTGAAAGAACAGACTCAATTCAATTTTTCTTCCCCTCATGAATTCAGATAACAGAAATGGGACTCCAATACCTCTGCATTTATTTTCACTGAAAACTTCAGAGCACACTTTTGGTTTAAGAATAAATCCCTACCACTGGTTATTTTACCACTCAGACTCAAGCTCATAATCATCTAACTCATGGAAAATACAGTAGCTCCTTGATAGTAATTTTACAGATCCATATTTACTTCACACTGAACTACTTAGGTTTATGTGCCCAATGGCTTTTTTAAAATTAGAACTAAAGGTTATGATTACATTTGTGTTGGCACAGTATTATTGCACTTAAGCCTTATCAGATTGCACAGAACAGACCACTGGCAGTGTATAAAGAACAACTGCTCACGTGGTTGCACTGTTTCCACACTGTAAAAAAGCAATTTAAGAAACACATTAAAAGTGGATTTCCATATAAACAGTTATCTGGGATATCACAAGAACATTACTGCTGCCATTAGGAAAGAAAGGATTGTGTACAGGTATACAGATATGTAATAAAGCCCATTTGTTATGGGAATCTCCTGTGCAGTTCTGGTAATGCCCTGGGTCAAGTCATCAATGCTGGGTGATGTCAAAGAGCAGAATGGAGAAGTGTTTACTTTTTTACCCGAATAAACATTTCCAATTCATTTTTCCTCCTTTTTTCAATTCTTTCAGACTCTATTTGGCAGGTATGACAAACATACAGATGGTTAACAGCTGGGCCTCCTCCATATCTGCAGTAAAAGTAAAAAACCCAACATTAATCCTGTGAAAAATACCATGTTCAGCCATAACAAGTCATACCTCTTCTATACCTAACAGATTACTCTCAAGATCTGGAGCACCCCACAATCTCTGGGACTTTTCTATCACATGACTTAAGTTTGACATCTTCTTAGAGATATTCACAGACAAGGGAGATCAACGAGAAGTTCAAAAACATTTTCCTTCAGAAACAACAAATACTTTTGCATGCAGAAAATGAATAATGGGAGAAAAATTCACTATATACAGGAAAAGTGGAAATAAGCTGCAAACAGCATTGGTTTTATTTAAAATTTTAAAATATCAATACAAAATTTAAAAAATCGACCCTTTAGATGTAGTGTTTAGGTAGCAGGAAATTAACAGCTAAAAATATTTAATGCAAGGGCAATGTAGAGTCTTTTAGGTCATCAGCAAAGCTCTTCTGCAGCTTTTTGTCACTCTAAAAGGAGCTTGTAAGAATTCCCCCTTTATAAGCAAGCACTTAAACCTGCCCAACATTAAAAAGCACGGAGTACTTGTCCAGAACACTCAGATATAAGTTATTTGGGAGCAGCACTGGCAGCTGAGGCCATGGGTTCAAAGCCAACAGAAAAGAAAAGCTGTCTCCAGCCAAGAAGAGAACAGGAAGCTGCTACAGAGAGCTCTTTCAAAACACCTCTTGCAAAGGGGACTTTTGCTGACCTACTTTGGTTATTTTGTACATACCATACGTGTTTATTGGTTTAATATTGAAGTGCTGCCCCAATAACACACCACTCTGTGGAGCCTTTTAGCACTGTTTTGCACAAGAAAATTAAATAAATTGGCTGTTTGCAAGCCCTTCACTCAGCTTTGTGCCTGGAGTGTTTTTTCTTTCCTCAGCCACTAATTCTGAGGTCTGATGTTGCTGCTTGGAACATTTATTTGCTCTCAAACCGCAGCACTGGAGTTTTTTTCCAATTATGGTTCCAAAGTTACCTGCTATACAGATTATCCCATATATTTTGAGGTAGCATTACAACCAGGTCCTCTATGAAGTTGGCTTTGTGTGGAGGAACACCTGCAGAAGGAACAAAAACAAGCAAGAAAATCAAACAATCAAAAAGACCTGTGGATTTTTCGTGGGGGTGAGGAGACTGTTAGAAATCCCCAAAGAAATAAAAAATAGAAGCTTTCAATGAATTCAGAGAAATCACAAGTTTTATCCCAGCATAATCTATTACTGTATTTACAAAGACCGCTCTTAAATTTTAGTCTTTTATGAAGCTGAAAAGTTCATAAAAAGCAGGAGCAAACTACATGAATGGTAAAAATTAAAGAGCCAGAATGCATTTTAGACACTGATTTCAAAAAGCTTAGGGTATACAGTTCAAATGTTAGTTATTAAATATTTTGTTTATGCATGTAAACACATCAACAAAATGTCTATTCAAAATTCAAGTATTTTGCTTGGTGTAATTAATTTTTATTAACATTTAGCACAAAATAAAATGTTTATGCTCCTATACCCAATATACAGCATTACTACTCAATTTTCACACTGCTATGCACTGGATACTCTGCATCAGACCAATTTCTTATTACACAGCTTTCAAACCTTCTTGTTGCTTCTAGCACAGAGCTGAGAAAAATATTTAAATTGGTAGCTGAAAGCATTGAGGAGGATGATGTAGTGACAGGATTTTTAAAAATGGGAAAACACTCGTTTAGGAGGCAAGCAGATAAGCCAAGCTGATCCTCTTCAAGAATGAAGGAAGTTTAAAAACAGAATCAAACATGCAGAGAAAAGAAAAAAAAATAGGATAACTTCATACAGTATAATTTCCAATTAGTCAGCTACTAACATAAGACAAATAATTTACTTAGAAGTTATAATTTACCTAAGAAGTTATAATATGAACTTACCATAGTCAAATTCCTTTCACTAAAAGAAGTGTACACCCTGTTTATAGCCAAAGCTGACAAATTGTTTTTTAATGATTCTCATTGACAGACTCACCTCCATGCATACAGAGAAAGTCATTATTTGAAATTGGTCCTGGCTCTGCAAAAGTCTTGAATTTGTTTAACCACTGCCTGGAAACGTAGAACTGCAGCAGGCTCGGCTCCATCATGTTCAGCAGGCTCGATATCCTCCGTCTCTCCCTCTGTGCTTCTTCACTGCTCTTCCTGTCACCAACACACAAATCATTAAATAGATACATCTCCTTGGGTACAGTGCAGGTAACTTAGTTTTGAAAAGAAAACTCTGCCTTCAAGTAAATTACCTTGAAAATCCTTTAAAGTTTACGCAGCCCAAGAGCACAGGAGAAGGGCTGTGCCCATCTGCCCATTTCCTCCACGCTGCTTTTGAGATAAAGCTCTGCTAGCTGCACTCCTTGGGCAGATGTTCCTCACTTACCTTCAGAGGTTAAGGTTAAACAGGAATTAGATCAGCTAATTCCCCTACTTTTCCTGTGTCCCCCTGCTTTTCTCATTGAAACTGTTGCTGCTGTACAAGTGGAAGTAACTCTGCCCTCCTGTTTTAGACTGTAGAGAATCTCTCTTCTCCAAAAGCAGGTCTGAACCTTTCGTTCCATCCTCCAAAACTCTGAACTCAAACTTGACTCAGCATCACAAAAAAACTGAGCCACCTCAGTTAATTTATGGTGTGAAAGTTGAGTCCAATACTAAACAGAAAAGCTTCAGGTAAAAATATGCCTCTAGTGACAAGGCTATTTACAGTACAGCAAAACAAGATTAAAACAGTAGGAAAAAAACAAATGCTGTGATCAAAAGGTGTGTTTAATACTGTGTATTTCGTTACTCTTTAGTTTCTATTCTGTTAGCAATAAATTTTAATATTAATCCTCATGTCAAGTCTCTTTTGCCTGTTGTGAAACCTCTCTCATCTTTTAGCAATTTTGTGTGAGTTTTAAAAATTGGGCCACAGTAAACCCATGACACCATTTAAAATACATTACCTGCTCAAAGTCAGATCAAATTTATTTAACAAAACTCTTAAAAGTTTGATAGTGAAATCCCTTAAACTGAAGATGATGATAATAACATGACTTCTCACCTTTCAATTTTCAAGAACAAGACTAGTTTATAAATTCCCTGAAATTAAATTGCAGCACAGGAAAACCTCTGTTGTTCCACATCCCAATCTGATAAAGACTTTGCATGATTCCATCCAGAGCTCCAACAGTTAAAAACCTTCCATGGGGAAAACCTCCCCTTGAGCAGAATTCCCTTCCTCTAACGGAACACAAGGTAACTGGTGGCAAGTTCTAAGTGTTGCTTGAAGTTCTCTTTCCATTTCTCTCATTGTGCTTTTTTTGTGCAGGTTTAATTTTCATTTTAAATTCCCTTAATCCTAAGGATTAAGTTTCTCTCCAGCATGGGCTTTTCTGGTTGGTCAAATTGTTCCATAATAATTCTTGTGGGGCAGCTGATTCCTGAAAGCTGCCTCTCTGCTTAAAAAGTTAGTTACATACCTGACTTAGAGAGGTATGATCATACTTTAAAGTTCTTACCTGTAGAAGAGAACATAGGCTTCTGCATTTTGCACTGTGGATTCTGATACTTCTGTGACACTCTGGTCATCAAATTCATACCACAGGTTATTTAAATTGTTGCGACAGTAAGCTATGTAATGGCCACCTAGAGTGGTAGAAGCAAGAGTTATTAAAAAGGGTCTAGAGTTGCCCATTTTACCCTGCAATACATGGAAAGAAAGTAAGTCCTAAAAAAAAACCAACCAAAAATTCAAGTTTCAAATAGGAGAAACACAGAATCATTAGCAGACACAACTTGGATATCAACTTCTTTCAAACTCATAATCAGCTTTTTTGTCTGTATTTCTATCAGTTTGAACACCACTGCTTTCAGCATGTTCTTGAACTCTTCAAGCAGTTTGTTGTCTAATGCAGTCCTGAACCATGATATTCAGAGTAAGACTGAACAATTAACCCAAATCAGTTCCCACAATGAACTCTTTGCAAGTCTTTGTGTGCTTTCTATTATAAAGCAGCATAGATGTGGAACAGCTACATGATATCACCACCATTATTTACTGTGTTTTGAAGATTATTTATCATATATTTTAAATTATTACTATTTTTAAATACATATTTAGCTGCCAGTAGGTAAATAATCAAGTATGTGCTAAACTGACTATGTGAAGCACCATTTAGCAAGCACCTAGAAAAAGAAAGAAAAAAAATTCATCCAAACAATGGATATCTCAAGTTTGAGAAATATGAGGGGGTAACTTCTACAATAATGTATGAAGTTACTGGCTTAAAACATCGCTTTCTCCTGTTTTCCAAAGCTTATAAATATTAAAAGCATCTCAGCAGACATGACCTTGACATGCAGCAATAATATGTTTATTCAGCTACTTGTATCACTACCCACATATAGCAGTTCCTGCCTGTTTTGGGGTTAAATGGCAGCAGTAATTTTTAAAAAATTACTGACCTCTCTGTGATGCTTTGTAAACCCTTTCCAAAAAAGTAATGCATATAAGTGTAAGTAAGGCACATTATCTATTTACCCTCCAGGATATGGAACCACCCTTAAAGGGAAGTGCTGATGTGAGTTTTAACTGCAAAGGCAAAGCAATGGAGCTCATACTCACTGCTGGCAGTTCCATGGTGGCAGATGACAGACAGGAGATCGTAAGTCACGATTTGAGCTGGACTGTCCTTCGCAAGGAAAGGCTGAAGATCGAGGCCTTCCAAGGGGAAGGACACGTGGGTCCCAATTTTTGTGGAAAACATAAGTTCATGTCTAAATCTTTTGAGGTGAATGCACAATATCTGTAAGAAGGATTGACAGATTCAGTCAAGAACTACACACGGTATTTGATATTAAATAACTGAACTGCGCATGCCATCTTTTCCTTTTATCATCCCAAGAATACTTTTCCCAATGACCTGAAGCAACACGAGCTCTGGTGTTCCACAGATTATTTTTGTTGGTAATCAGTTGTGTCTACTAACACTGATCACAGATTCATAGAATCAACCAGGTTGGAAAAGCCCTCTGAGATCATCAAGTCCAGCCCTTGCTGGACCAACCTCGCTGTGGTTCCCAGCCCATGGCACTGATGCCACATCCAGTCTGTCCTTAAACACCTCCAAGGAT
>NW_021940737.1:2388892-2410985 GCF_001715985.3 Manacus vitellinus | reverse complement strand
CCTGTCAATCTGATGCAGCAGTGAACAACATACCTTTTCTCCTCCTCAGTGCACATATTGCACAATCCTGTCATGAGGGACATTGATTCTTCCTGATTATTGCAGCCATCAACTCATACTTTGAAGTCTAAGACTGGATTACTTTTAAAACGTAAAGTGTTACTTCTAGAAAAGACTTCCAGTCTGGCTGTGGTGTTTAATTCTATGACCTACAGTATAAACAGTAGTATATATAATAATATAAATATAAATGTTGTTACTGTCTGAAAGCTGACAGTAACAATGTAGGAAAATCCCATTCCTATAACTCTACTTGTAATTTACAAGATTCATTTACTTACAGGGTGAATAATCAAATGTTGCTCACATTCTTAAACAAATGCCAATATGAAGATAGGCTTTCATCAGCATTATAAACACAATTTAGTGCACACAACTCATTAGTTTTAGCACATTCCTAATCATGCAGCAAAACTGCTTTTAAGTGCATATTGTAACTGTACCTCGGGAAATTTTTGCACTTTGCAGAATTTCACTCCATTTCTTAACCTAAGCAAAGGAAACAAAACAAAACAACCAACACTTAGTTCTGAAAACTTTTTAGTTTACTGTGCTAGATCAGGAAAAGTCTAAGCTGAATGTTACATCAGTAAACCCAAAATATTTCTGGAACACAGACTAGACATGGAGTAGCCAAGATGATGCAAACAATGAGGCTTTAGAAGACAAGACAATCTGTACTGCTGAAAAATTCAAAGCAGCAAACACAGATAATCAAGTCCCAAGTAGCTAACAGTTTCTCTTTGCATAAAGGAAGGAATTTTTAAGTTCCATGAGAGCTGATTATTCAGCAAAAGAGAAAAAAAACGTACTAAGTTTATTTTTAGGAAATTATCTACAGCAGATACAAGAAGGAATAACACTCCTGTACCACAGAGGGCTTCAAGAAGTCTTCAGACCACTTCTGTTTCTTGGTTCTTTTGTATTTAAAGACATAGTTTGTTTACTTACTTTTAACACACCTTAGTGACTTACTGCATATCAGTGAAAACCTGCTAATATTAGAGAGGGCTAAAAGCTTTTATTTTATCAATTAAAACAAACTCAGATCTAAAATTGTAAGGACATGAAAAAGAATTAAGCACATTTGGTTTGCAATGTGGGACAGTAAGTCAGTGCTTCCTGACCCCTGCACCTCAGTAATATCAAATTTTTGACAGCCAGAACACAGGGTAATATCAAAAGATGAACAGTACTGTGACATAGCCAACAGAAATAAATGCCTCTGGACTAACAGAAACATCAAAGACCTCAATGTTAAAACAAAGGTAAAAGCCAACCTACTTTTTACACCTTCCACAGCTGTACATGTTATCACCTGCAAATATCAGGGAGAAGAAATTCAGCCATTATTCCCTAAATCCAAACAGTTATCCTTCAAGTGCATACACTTAAAAATTTCAAAGGAATTTATCTTTAGGTTGCATTCAATATTTAACAGTTGGAAGAGAGTTGACATAGCAACTACAAAGAAAGCTTCTTAGGTTTTATGTTTTCAACTAGGAAGCAGTACAGCATAATCTAAAGAGATGATGCTGTGTAATTTAGAAGGGAAATAATTTATTACGTCTAAATTAAGCTTATGAGAATGAATATTAATATAGTGGGGTTTGAAATTTTTATGAACCTTCAGTTTATACAGTTTCACTAAACTAAATTCAGATTTACTTGACATTTCTAAAGCAGCTTTCATGGGCATCTCTTATCTCAAATATTCAAATGAGTGAGAAGCTTACCTTTTTGAAAGGAATGATCCCAAAAGAACAAGGAATGACTGTGTAACAGTCTAACAGGTGGCCTCTGCTTAATTGAATCAAGCTAAGAAGATATTAATCATCTTATTGGGATAGGAGGGGGAAAAAAAAACCCAGAAGAAACGTGTTCATGGAATGAACCTCTTACCCTTGAGCTCATCTCTGGCGAAAAAGGCAGCAAGACAATCTTGTAAGGTTACAACTGGACCCCAAAACCAGCTAGGAACACATGAGACAACAAACCTGAAACATCATTGACAGAAAAGAAAGAAAACCAACAAATGCTCTGCCAGAAGAGCAGAAACTAGAATTTCAAAACAGACAGATAAAGGAAACAAGGTAAATATGATTTACCTTTTGAAATATTCCATAAAAAAGGCTATCCATCCCTGAGGGGCATAGGCTTCTCCACAGGACCCTGTCTTGACTAGAGATGTCTGATGACTTGCAGAATGGAGTTTAGCAAGATCTTCCTTACCTGGAATAGGCAAGGACAGATCCTGAAAGGTCTCCAGAGTTACAGACAGCTAAAAAAGAAAACAAATGAAACACAACAGAGTTAAGCTTGAAGAGAAACAGCAATTAAATTCAATTCTGTAAAGTTCACCAGTAGCTACCTAAGTCACTGTATAACTGAAAATTCCATGGGGTAGCAAATAAATTATAAATAAGGAGATTAATAAGAATTCATTTTCTAAAGAAGAGGAAGCAAAAAATAACATTTTAGAATGAACCTGCACATTGTTCTCACTGAAATATTAAGTCATCATTATTTATCTTCCTACCAGTCATACAAAGCACCATGATTTTTGCCTCAGGCTCCTGTTATACAAGCTTCAGAAAGCTTCAGTGCATTGTTTCCACACTATTTTACTTTGGCATTACCTTGACCTGATGTAACTGGGCTCACTGTGGCAGACCCAGCTGTGCTGTATTCCTGCTCCTGGGCTGCATTCACTGATCACATAATCCCAGAGGAGGACACCAAGCAAACTTTAGAAATTCTGATCAGTTTTTTTGAACTTGCTCATCAGATTATCGTGAGGTCTCACTATCTTAGATCTCAAACAAGAGAAGCAGTAAAGGCATGCAACTCTATCAGGGTTAGGTTTAAACCTTATGCTGAGAAAGTTGTCCCCAAGGTAAGGATTTGGATATACAATTGCTTTGGAACTGAAGTGGTCCACTAGACCTATTTAGATAACTGACTTCTTTTAAATAACCACATGTGCTGTTCCAAGTAATTCTTTGAGCAAATAGTACAGAAAAAAAAAAAAATCAACTTTTCCTATGTTGCACCACATCTTGCAGTAGAGGACAAGTTCAGAAAGCAACTAATGACTCATATCACCTGTAAAAGTGTCTTTACTTGGATTTTTTGGAAGACATGAATTTTGTTAGCCTCAATCTACCTGATAAGACTGTTCCAGCAGTATGATTAGACTCCTGTCTTATCTTTTGTTTGTGACAAGAGGTACCTGAGAACTTATGACAGTAGCAGATATTGAGGATATTGGGATATTGAGAATATTATTAAAAACTAATTATACCTAAGTGAAGTTGAAGAGCAAGCCTCTTTCTCCATCCTTGCTATGAGCCAATTCTCAAAATGTTATTTTTCAGCTCTGAGTAAATATCCAGCTCAATGAATACAAGCTATTCTAAGCACTAAGTGCTGGTAGCAGCTACTACTACAATCTGAGTAAACAAGCATGAAACCACCTAATGTTCTGAGGGATCTGCCACAAAAGAATATAAAGTCACCAGAGAAGGACTGCATTCATGAAGTGGTAAGTATTTGCATTGAAGGGAAAAAAAATATATTGAAAGCTGGAACTTTCTCTGCTTACTCACCCGATCACAAGTCAAGCACTGGACTGAGCTTATTATAGTGCCATCAAATATATCAGAGATAACACTCCTGTACTTCTTGCGCTTCTTCCTTTTGGGGGATGACACCGCTGAAACTACAAAGTGACAAAAACAAAATGCTGAAGGAAATCAAAGCACAGCAGACTCTGATTTCCTCGTATCATTTCTGATAGACTTGCTTTAGTTTGTCTAAAACCCTCCTGTAATGGTGAAGCCAAAACTGGAGACAGTAGTACAGATGCAGTGTCAAAACTGCTGAACAAATGAACCTCAAAACAACAGGATGTCAGTGATTTAAGTCCATTAAACCACTGCCATTCAACACCAAATTAAAGCATGAACATGTTCAGAACTTATCCTGGACAGCCTGGTGAATGAAAGAGGATCACAATATTCAAGTTGTATGAGTTTTTGTTTGGGTTTGGTGCAATGCCTTAAGAGCACGTTCTGAAAGACAAGCTTTTCTTGAAGTAATCTACTGTTAGACAAATAAGGGAAAAAATAATAATATATTGTTCTTTGTACCCCAAAGCAGCACTGGCTGGTATCTAAAGGCAGTAAAAGTCTAAATATTCTAGCTGCTGATAAACACACTGTCCTGTGGGGAGTGCCAGAAGAAATAGTCTGCACTGCAGGGATATTATCAACCACAGAACAGCCAGCATGTACAGCTGCACACAGCTCCTTAAACCTCAACACACTGAAATGCTGATTTACTGAACTGCTGCTGCAGAACCAACTGCTTGTTCTCTGAAAGGCATTACCTTTCTGGGGGTACTACCTTCTTACACGTTTCTCCTCTCTCCAAACCAGTGCAATTGAGAAAATTGTCTAAAAACGTTATTCCATCCTCCCAAAACAGAGGTAAATAGTATTCATGCTTCAAGAGAATCAGAATATTACAGAAATACAGGGAGTGATCTTATATGTCCAGCTTACATAATGCTCTCTTCTCTCTCCCCACTAGAAATAGGGCATAGAAAACCCCTGCATTGTTACACAAGACCTAAGAAACACGATGGAAACTGTAACACAGAATAATTCAGCTCCAGGTGGGAGAAAATAAAGGGCCTGTACCTTTTTTGTGGACTGGTGCCAGCGAAGAGCACGATGAGAACGATTTTGGAGGACTGTTTGACAAGCGTGTGTTCATCCCTTCGACTGATGATGGGCTTTGGGCTGCAGACATGTCATTCATGTGGACATCATTGATGTATTCTGCAATTAATATTTCCATTATTGCATAAATTCTACCAGAAAAATGACTGCACAATGAACAGACACAATGATCATGTAACTAATTAAACCAGAGTGTCAGGTCACTGGATATTTAGGAGCATAGCACCATTTCAGTTCCTCTTAAGTCAAGAGCAAAACAAAAAAACCCATTCTTCTGGACTATCTGTCCAGTACAAATTGTTGGCTTTTCAAGGGAATTAAAAATCGAATTCACAACACCTGAACTGAAAAAATTAACTAAGAAGGTACATTGTTTACAATAACATCACCTCCCCTATTTGAACTATACCTCTAATATATTCTCTAACTCACTTCCACTTACACAGATATCCTGGCTAAGAATTGGACTACTTCAATGGCACATTAGCTATGCATTACCTGAGAATCTGCTGTGGATCTGCACTTTGACAGTTCCTTGGTTATTTAAGAATTCAGTGGTCTCTGAAGCAGTGTTTGAGTCTTTTTCCAAGTCTTCCATAGAATTTGCTCTTTTAAGCTTGTTGCTGGATATTTTTTCTTTCTGCCAGTCTTTGGATGTGACTGAGTTGTTATCATCATCCTGAATTAACATGGTTGTTTCTGCAGGATCCTCTAACACAGGTTTGAAAATGGTGTCGTTTTCTGTTTTCTCACAGTTTCCACAGGATTCACAGGGCTGGAAGCTCAGGTCTGACTGGCTCTTGTCTTCTTCCATACTCTCTTCAACACTCATAGGCTGGGCATCTTCCAGTTCCACAACTGGCTCTTTAAGTTCCTCATGAAGCAAATCCATCAGGCAACGCAAAAATTCCTGTGCATCCTGCAATTTGAAACAAGTTTTACCACCTTATTGCATTTTACTTGGAAGATATTAAAGTAACTATCAGGAAAAGAAACACATAACTAAAATGAACTAAATACATAACTAAACTACAGGTGGCTGTTAAAGAAGTAAAACATAAATTCCTCTGTCTTGTGTCTAATGTCGAAAACAAATTTCATTTCCAGACCACTCATGTTTCCTGCATCCATTTCTTGCATGTCACAAATAATCTCATCATACAAGTTTCACTCCAAAACATTTCAGTCCAGCAAAAATACCACCACAGCTCCCTGGAATGATCAACATAACTCCAGCAACTACCAAGAGTCTGGTCAGACTCCAGCTTTGCTTGTAATAGAACATTTTAAAGAGCATTTTTTTCCATCTCCTGCAGCATCTTCAGCAAAGCAACCAGAGCCCTGTTTTCCCTGGGCATGAAGCACCTGATTAAGAAGCTCTGTGATGTTGCTTAGCCTGTCTTTCCAATTGCATCACACTGCCAACAAGATTTTAATTCTTCTTCTGAAGCCTCAACAAGATTCCCCAACTGCAAGTGTTTCTACAAAGAGCTGTCAAGTGTTACTACAAGTCTAATCTGTGTTTAGAAACATCTTAAAATTTCATCAATCCACGCAGCTGCCTGGTCCTGGGCAACAGAGAATATCTCATAAAGCATGTGAGAAAACAATAGACTCTTCTTGGCAACTACTACTGCTTCTATTTTCTTCTGTTCTCTTTTCTGTATTCTGGTTGTTCATAATACTCATTTTTGCTGCTCAACATTCCCATCCATCACAGCAATTACTTATTAAGCTCACAACTGCTAATCACAAAACATTCTTTTTCTTAAATATTACGACTCTCAGACTTGAGTTTGGGGTCTGGGTAATAAAAAAAAAAACAACCTATATGCCTGCTTTGCTGGCAATCCTTTTACAAAAGAATATATATATATAAAATAATATATATAATTCCTTTTTCTCTCTGAAGATTGGACATTGACTTTACATCTACATGCAGCATTTGAACATTAGAACACGTGTTCTAATCCTCCACTCCACAAATATGAAGCACAGCAACTGAAACAGCAAAATTCCTTTTAATAAATACAGGCTCCTGGAAGACACTACTAAGCTTTTCTAATTACAGGGTTGAAATTTTTCATCTGACCCAAGAGCTTTTAATGAAGTGCTGCAAACTGTATGAATGCAGCAAGATAATGTATGAAGGATCAACTGAAGAATGCCTTTGCAATACAATAATCCATGTGTATTTAACAAGTTCTCAAAACACACAATGGTGGGTTTTTTTCCCCAAAGATACTAAATGAAAATTGCATACTGAGTATTTAATTTTTTAAAAAAATATCACTGGTAGATAAATTTAAAAATAACCTGTTATTTTTGAACACCTTTATCTTATTTTCTGGGACTGCTCAAATATCAGCAGCGTTATTTCCCACAAAGGTAAGGTTTCTATGTTACTACTTTAATTTTCCTGAAATAAAGGAAAAGAAGTTGTTCTGAGAAGTTGAAGCCTTTTGAGAATTTGATATAAATAAACATAAAACCTGACTTAACTGTTGATTGTTCCATTTCAGAGGATCTGCATTTGAAGCATATCAACTAAAACTGACATTGCATATGCTTTAAACAAATACAGAAGTATGGTATCTTCAGCATTAGATTTCTGCCTAAGCTTAGGTAGATTTAAAAGACATCAGACAGTTTTACCTGTTGGGAGTAGCCTCGAAACATTGGATTAACAGTTTTAATTCCTTGAAATAAACCAGTAGGAACAACAGATCCGGGCCTAAAATAAAGTTTTAAATATATAAACGTTAAAAAGCAAGCATTTAAGTGGAATTTTATTTGAATCATAATTTTACCTGCAACTGAACACCAACATTATTAATCTTAACCAAACTTAATATTGGTATTGAATTATTAACTGACACAATTTTTAAAAAATCTGTCATCCAACAGAAACTTCATCAGGCCTTTTATGCCACATTTCTTACCAGAGAATCAGATGACAAATCAGACATATTCTTGGCACTATGCACAGTTACTGTTTCTCTACCTTTGTATTTATATTTTGAAGTATTTTCTTAGACAGAAATTCCGTATAAAGAAGGAAGGGAAATAGATAAAACATTAATGGAGGATGAAGGACACAGAGAGGATAAAGTAGTTAAACATTTTAGGTGTGTTTCTGGCAGATATAGACACTTTTAAAGGTTTAATGCTTTAATCTATTTCTTGTCAGATCTTCCTTGATAAAATTTATATCAATTATTTGTCCTCTCTTTGGTAGACAGGGAAGAGAACAGCTTATAAGGAGTGTTTGAATCCTGCCCCTTAGTCTTCCCTTCCTTATTTAAGAGAAATTCTGTGATAGATACAACATAAAAATGGGAAACTTAGGACAGATTAATGCATCCTTCATGACTCTGGAGTCCATTTATTATTATTTCATTACCAAAATGATGCAATACCTGCTTTTGTGCCAGAGTTCTGTCATCAGCTTGAGGTAACTTTTACAAATTGCTGGTTTCTTATCTGTCCTGGCTAAGCCTCCACAGTCAAGAAAAAAGTGTGTCAAAGGTGGGCTGAATAAAAAGAAAAAAACAGTGAATTCTTTTAAGGTTGTTAAAATACAAGAGGAAATCCCCATTTCATGCAGAATTATAACATAAAAAGAATAATACTTTATGTCATTGAATAATTCCATTTCCTACATCCTTAAAGGCTGCAACCAAACATTTCCATCTTGAGAAAATGCACACATAAGCAAATATCAAATTGCATTTACAATCATTTTCCATACCAGTTGGAAAGAGCTTGTAAAGCTGCATTCATGTAACAAGTGTTTCCAATATTTTTTAATCCTGTTAGACCTGAAAAGCAGAATGAATATACTCAGCAAGTCTGTTAATCCAACACACAACATTTTAAGGAAAATACTTCCTAGAAAACACATACTAATCAAAATACTCATGTAACACTTGGGATGCTGATTATAATGCAGAATTGTAACTAAAAGAAACATTCCCAAAGGAATGCCAACCTAACCCAGAAGCAGTAATTGTGTTTTGATTTTGGTTGACCAAAGTACTTCAGACAGGTAGACTGTATTTCATCTGACTGACTTTTGGTGGTTTATGACACCTGCAGATTTTAATTTAAAATATGTTTCTCAATATTTAAGTTTCACTGCACGATTTATCTGTTCAGTTAAACTTTTGCTATGTTGCCAATGTAATCACATTACCTAAAGCTTCTCAAAGACTTTATTCTTCTGTCCCAAGTTCATGCTAATAGTCAGATTATGTTAAACATTCAAAACCTGCTCAGTGATGTGATTACCCCAGAATCAAAATTATAATTCCCTGCCATTACTCCTTTTCTATTCCAATTATATACCTTTAAGATTAACATATATGCTTTCTGTGATTATGAATATGCTATTCATGGCTACTAAAGTGTTACATTAATGAAATCCATGTCAAAATTAAATAGCTTTTGTAGGAGGAAACAGTAACATTTCTAAGCAAACACCAGTAAGAGTGGAAACACTCAGCAATAAACACTAATGGCTCTATGCAATTCTTCAAGTACAGGAACAACTCCAGTTGTTTTATTAGACTGTGGTAGAAAATAAAACTTAAAAAGAAAATCTTTCTATATCTGAAAACCAGTTTGGTTACTTCACTTACACTTTCTAAAACACAGAACCTAAAAACTGAGTTTTAAAATTTCCTTCCACCTGTCAAAATGGAAATATAGTCCTGCTTCCTGTACCTGAAAGTGCATTCTGCCCTTCAATTTCTGCCACAAAAAGGACAATCATTTTGACTAAAACTGGAAAACAAGAACAGTCATGGGATTTTAACTTTTTAAAAATTTTATTTCTTTTTTTTTAATAGCAGTAGATGTACCAGGAAGATATTCTCACTACGTTTTTCCAGCCTGTAATATTGCAAGGCAAGTTTTCAAACAGACTTCTTTTCCTATGAAGATATATTCTACTGTTTGCTCCACCAAAAGCATTTCAGAAGAAATTTTAAGAACAAAGTTAAAATGGGGTTACAGAAGTTCCTTCCTTTCAATTTGATAAATGTCCTAACGTAGACACATCGTTATTACTGGGAACTTTAATACAATTGTACTTGTACATTATTGTACTTGCACATTATTGTACTTGCACATTACTCCTACAAAGTCATATTCCCCAAAATATTAACAGGACAAGATACAGAGCTATACAAATACACTCATGAGTTGGAGAGGCTAACTAGGAATAAACCACATGGCTTAATGATTGAAGGGCAGATGGCTAATTAGTAGGGTGGTGACACATCCAGAAAGACTGTGCCAGACAACAGAAGGACCAAGGCAGGTTGTGTGACCAGTGCCAGCAGAATTAGGAGAGGGAAAGCTGGGGGTGGGTGAGCGAAGGAGAAACCAGACCCATCGCTGGGGTTTAACCACAGCCAGAAACTCAACCCCACAGTGGCTCACTCACCCCCTCAGGGGGGCACAGGGGGAGGGCTGGAAGAGTAAAAGTGAGAGAGCTCATGGGTTGACACAAAGACAGTTTAATAGGGACAGCAAGAGCTGTCCATGGAAGCAGAATGGAACAAGGGATGCATTCAGCACCCTTGTGGGCAGGCAGGGGCTCAGCTGCCCCAGGAAAGCAGGGCTCCATCCCCAGTAGTGGTTACTTGGGAAGACAAGCACTCAAAGTCCCACTCTTCCCTCCTTCTTCCCCCAGGATATGGTCTAGAATATCCCTGTGGTCACTCAGAGCTGTCCCAGCTCACTGTGCACCCCCAGCCCTGTGCTGTGAGGAGCAGGAAAGGCCCTGACTGAGTGCAAGCCCTGCTCATGCTCAAACATCCCTGTATTATCAACACTGTTTCCAGCACAAATCTAAAACACAGGCCCAGAGCAGCTACTGGTAAGAAAATTAACTCTTGCCCAGCTAAAACCACCAAACCCAAAAACATGTATAAATTAGAATAAGTTTTTTATCATCACTGGCATCTCAAAAACAACAGCTCAACAATGTGCTGGCCAGATTTTTCTGAGAAAATGGTGCTTAGAAATATTTTCTTTGCCATCAAACACATATATCCTTTTTAGAGTGATCACTAAGAATTTGAGACTTCTAAGAAATCATAATTACTGTGTTCTCTTAAGAAATGAGAAATTAAGACTTCACTGTTTGGGATTTCATCACTCTCATTTTCATCTTTACACTAGTTTAATATTAGGGTGGGGTAACCTTTGATATCATGAAGTTTGGCAGTGCACTAAATCAATTATGTACAGGAAAAACAAATAACCAAAGCCCCATACTGGGATACTACAGGCTACAAAAAGGGTTACTCAAAATGCAGGAAAGCATTCAAATCAGGAACCTTTTAGGGCAGGTGAAAACATTAGAATTGATTTTATAAAAACCTACTTTCACCAGAGTGGCTAGAATACAACTAACTCAACCAGGACTCCAACATGTTTTCTTGTTTTTGTTGCTGCTTGCATGGGTGCACATTTATCACCACAGCCTCTGTTCTGAGGGTAAGGAAAGACTGCTGCAAGAAAGGTGAAACTAAAAATAGAGATCTTAGTTGGAGCAGAAAAGGAAATAGTTCCACTTAAAACAGAACTAGTAAATAGCTGGAGAACAGACCTGGAGACATACACATGCAATAAAGGGCTGGATTTTGCTTTTATTACCTCTAGTCTTCAATTCATCCTCTTCCACTTCTATATCTAAGTCATCAAATACAGCTGCTAGTGGAATCTTCAATGTGGGATTACTAGGTATTTTAAAATCCTTATAAGGAGAAAAAGAAAAAAAGTATTTTTACTTGTATTTATCACTTTTCCTCTTAATTAAGCTTCTGTATAATTTTACCAACAAATCCAGAAATTGTGTGAACGCATTTTGAAATCTCACTGCACACAAAGGGACAACACCAGAATTCCACAGATACCCTGAGAAAGTTTACTAAGAAACCCTCCAGGTTTTTGTTTTCAGATCAATGCTGCAATATTTTATAACAACAGGTGAAGAATCAAAAAACAAAGCCAGGGATTTAATTTCTTTGTCTTGGATAAAAAAACTAAGCCAGCACCAAAGAGCTAACACAGGAGCCATCACACAAAAGTCAGTGTAGGGGTTTTTGATGTGCCACCAGATGGCTCACTGCAGTTAATGAAGGCAAATTAAACTCTGGGAAGAAAAACATACAAATAGAGAAACAAAGCATTAGGCAGGCAGGCATTTATTGCATGACAAGCTCTTTTTGTAAGCCCATAAATAAAAAACCCCAAACAAAATGTTTGACAGACTTTGTGAGTTCTACTTATTTTTCTATGTATTATTCCCGTTTCCTTGGAAGATTAAAGCAGGTTAATAGAACAGAAGTTCAGAAGCTTGAACTCAGTTTCATTCCAAGTGACCAGACAACAGAAATTTAAAAAAATTCCAATGGCTCTATTCCAGCTGAGCTGCTGGCATTTTATGAGAAAATGGTCAGATTATGGTCATATTAAACACTAAACTTTGAAGTGAAAATATTAAAGGATATTTCCTTTTACATACACTGAAAAACTGCCCATCTTTCTGCCCAACCTGTGCATCGTGGTCCCTTTTCTACTGCTCTGTGTCTCAAGCAAAACACATTTAGAAATACTGTACTTCTACTTGTGATCATTTTAGCCAAGTTACCTGTCATTTCATGTGACTACATTAAATATGCAATAAAGAAATAACACTTTTTTTTAAGATACATGCAAGAAATTGCAACCTAACTTTCTCCAAGACAACGCTTATCTAGAAGAGACATTATCAGAGGGAACAGTACTGATGCCACTGAAGGCAAACCTAACCACGAGAAGACAAGCAAAACCCAAACAACAATCCAAATCCAAACAAACCTTGTGGAAACTGCACGTTTTAAATTTGTCTGTATAACATCTGCTTTGCTCAGATTTTTTCCCCCTAACTTGTCTGCAATATCATCTCTAATGCTTTATTTATTATTTTACTTTCTAGTTACTGTGATATTTGTTAATAAATGTGGAGTCAGGCACAGCTGAGCACTTTTACAAGGTCTTGTCTTTGATGCCATAATCACACAGAACACTCCAGTCTTAAGGCTGTGTTCTACTTAACTAATATGAACTTCCCAGATATTGCCCACAGTTTTTCCCTGGCAATCCCAACTGCCACAGAGCACTAAAAGCACTCTCACAATTTCTATTTTGATATGTGTTTTCCCACATGAATCTAACACAATACATTTGTCATTCTACACCAATATTTCACCCACATTTGGAACATTTTCAGGAGCAGACAGAAGAGGGAAGCACAGGTGAACTACTGCAATCTTGTAACCTTAAACTCAACCCTGTGCCTTTTCTGTACCTCACAGCTGATTGTAGATTACAAACAATTAGATAGTAATTTGAAAAAAGCATTCAGTACACAGAGGCAGAACACAGAAGCTGGGCAATGTTTCTTTAAAGAAATTCTATTAATTTCTCTCCCATTTTCAGAAAAAAGTTCAGCCACGAGAATGGAGGAAAAGTCAGCTTCTCCCTTGAGAGAAAACACAATATTTACTGCAAAGCTACAGCTGCCTTTGTTTCACTGGGGTACAAAATACCTGCACGCTATTTTCTTGTGCTTGGTGAGACGATCTTGCACTTGGCAGTGGAGAATGAGATCCCAGTTTTCTATCCAGGAACACCTCCTTACTACAGGCATAACACCAAACACGGAGTGTGGTGAGGTTGACAGTTAGACAGTGTTTTGTCTCCTAAAACAGAACAAAAACCAAAACTGTGATTGGGAAATTTGGAATAATGAAATGCTACCACATGCAAGCTAGAACAGATGTATTAATATTTTAGGTCTTTCAACAAAGAGAGGGGTATGTATGTTAGAATAGTAAAAGAGAGCAATTCAATTACTGAAATTTTAGCACAAACTATTCAACACTCTTTAGTACAAAGCACTAAAGGTACAATCAGAATCTAAGACACTGTCATATGTAATTCCAACTCTTAAATTCACATATTCCTAAATTAGCAAGACCTGCTTCTCTCAGATGAAAATCAAACACAGCTGACTGAACTTCCATACAGTTAGTTAATACAGGTTATTGATTTCACTAAAGTAGAAGTTCCCTAACTTTACTTCACTGGTGCAAGGAGCTGGATTAGTAGCAATTACACATACCTGGGAATGGGTGGTACTGTGATCCACGTGGGATTCACCACAGCCAACGTAGGTGCATCTGTTCTGTTGAGCAAGACATGAAGAAGTACACTGAATTAAAAAGTGGTGTCAAAGAGGTTTACAGA
This sequence comes from Manacus vitellinus, assembly GCF_001715985.3. NCBI lineage: Eukaryota > Metazoa > Chordata > Aves > Passeriformes > Pipridae > Manacus > Manacus vitellinus. Next base: position 2,396,877 of record NW_021940737.1, on the reverse strand, counting down.
ATAGGAACATACTGCCAGTCCCTTTAAAACTCACTCCAATTTCAAACTTGCAGTCCTACACTAACCAAGAGACATGCACAGTAAGCATTAAAATAAGTATAGCATCACCTAAAACAAAAAAAAGAATGCTGCAAGATTTAACTTCTCTCACTGATGGGTAGTGTTAGATGTATAATGTGTTTGGAATATATTTTTTGGTCATTTTAATATATTTATTCATATTCTTGTCAACATGTAATTTTTACAGTTCACGATTTGGTAAAGACTGTTACAGAAAATACAAAGTTACTCCAGGGTCTAAATGCTAAAATACTGAATGGCAACAGCCTCAGAACACTACACATTTATGCAAAAATCCCTGTATGCCCCTATCTGCAGTGCCTATTTATCACAGTATTAGTTCACAACTAATTAGTTTCTTCACCATTAAATAAGAGTTTCCAGCACTACGCAGCTAAGAAACTACAGTCTAGTTATAACATGCAGAATAACTGCTGATTTTAATCATGCTCATTGCAAAACACATTTGGCTGAGCTGAGGGTGGAATCTTGCAGCTGCCAATCTTCAAGCAGTTTTCATTAATTCCTCATGTGCACGAGTCAAGACAATCACAGAGGAGGGCACAGCAGGTTATCTGTACAACTCTCCCAGCGTGTTAATTTACACAGTGAAAAAGCAGCTGAACACGGTTGATTTTCTGCATTAAATAAGCACAGGTATTTGTAAGTTACAGACAGTTCACATGCTGGGGTCTCACCAGGGTTTTCTAGTGACAAAGGTGAAGACAAGGTGCCAATTCATCCCAGAGGAGCAATGTGACAGTGTGACACTAAGTGTCCTACAGCAACTACAAGCCTGTCCTATGGAAACGTTGGTAGGAAATTTAGTTTTTCAGTAACGGGCTAAGAGCTCTATGTGAGAAATGAAAAACAGGTTTTAAGCTTGACAGCATTTCCCCACCTGCCAGGCTGATGCATCCCTGAACACCTCTTCCTACTCCCAAGAGGGTTTTTATACGTAATTAAACTTCAAGCCATCTAACAAAAGATATTGACTCTGTTTCTTTCTGCCTTCGTCTCTGTTACTGGCAGAAGGAGCAAAATAATCTGATCTCTTTACCACAATCCACTTAAAAGGACACTAATGAGGTGGATTTTTTTAAAAATATCCATACATACACCTAAAGGTTGGCATCTTAGCCTGGAGTTCTCACTGTCAGTACTTAAGGAAAAGTTGCCAAGAAATGAAGTCAAGGCTACAGGGTAAAACTTCCACCTCTGGAAAGACTGTAAGTCCCAAGAACTGGAGACACTTTATAATCTAAATTAGCCATATGCCCTCCTGTTGGTATCACAGATCAATGAGTAGCAACATTTTCAGAGTTTTTTGGGTTTTGATTTTTTTTTTAAAAATACAGTGAAAATTACATTTTTTGGTAGACAGCAAGAAGAGTAAGGCAAAAGCACAGTTAAGACAGAACTATATCCAGGGTAAAAACTGTACAAAATTTGTACAAAGGATGAAGAATGTTTATACAACCTTCTACAAGTTTGAAAATAAGTTTTTTGTCTTTGTTTTGCTTAAGAATAAAATAGTCAGAGTATGTATTAATCTTTTAAATGTCAGCATTTACTGTTAGATGTTATTACTACAAATGCTAAGAGAGGTTTATAAAAAGTAACTTAATTAATTCAGGAATATTATTTTTTAAATCTACACACCCAGGGAAAAAATTTAAAAGACCTCCAAAACTTAGAAACTAAGTATCATAACTCAAGAAGCTACTTCATACTAAAAAAAAAAAATAAATCTCATTTTAAGCACATTATTCTTAAATTACAAGAAACATGTACCTGATAGAGGGTAAAAAAATTTAAAAATAAAGAACTGCAGAAGAAGTGTTGCTTTTAAATAATAACTTAAATAAACTGATTTCAATGATTTAATTATAGATGTTGCTTTAAAAAAAACCACTACCAACTTTAGTTATGGATTACTAGAAAAGGACCCTGCTATGGAACAAAAAACCAACCTACCTCTAAGCATGCCCAAAGGTTGGGGCCTCTGACTTTACAGTCCTGGCAAGTGCCCTGTTGAAGTTAAACACAAAAGCAAAGTATTATTTCACTTACTTACACCACTAAACCACAACTTCAAGGCAAAACTATAAAGCTTAGTATCAGATGAGCAACTTGAAGACAAAAAAACCCAAAAGGATATGTTAGAACCAACCTAAATTTTTGGTTTGCTTCACATAATAATCTCAAGATCAGCATATTTTTCTACTAAAACCTTGGATCTCTCTCTGGTTTTTCATCTTAAACCAAAAAACTGTTCTTATAAATAAGGCATAAACCTGTATTATATGGCATTACTATAACAATCCTCAAAATTTGTGTTTCCTAGAAATGTAACATAAAAATAGATGGAAGTGATAGAACAGGGAATAACTGCATATTTCTTGTTGCAGACACTACCTGCAAAGGTTTACACAAAAAAGATGCAACATTAGAAAAATGCTGTGCTCCTCAGCAGCAAATTAACTGTTATTTTTCAGATAAAGAAACTTAGCACCATGGACAGAAAAGGTTTGACTTTTCATCACCTCCCAGCTACTAAAACAGGTTACATGATCTTTTTTGGTTCCATTTATTAATCCTAACTCGAAACCAAGAGTTCAGGTAGAGGCATTTTCTCAAACTGTGTCTTCTCTACCAAAAAAGAGAACTGTTATCCGTGTAAATTTGAGCATAAATCCCTTTGTTACATTTTCTACTTGAAGTCAAGTCAGTTGTACTATATCACAACAACATTCCAAATAACTGAGTGCTACAATGGCAAGGAAAATACAGTTCAGCTTGGTGCTGTGCTAACTCTTTTAACTAATGTTCCATCACTTGCTTTGGAAAACTGCTGGCAAAGGCACTCTTTAAGTGTTAAGTGCTGGAAAATAGTTTTTCAGCTTCCTCAAGTCCATAATTCTTCCCATACTTTGTTGAAACTTAACAGTTTGAGCAGAGATTTTTACCCACGCTTAACACTTAAATGCGTCTTATAAATAAAAATACACTAAAATATGTACCTAAATAACTGAGCAGTTAATAGTGACAGGAAGAGAGTACATGGCTACAACTCACATGGGATTTCTGGATCAATTCCTCTTTTGTTATCTCCCCAACTGATTCCAAGTGTGGGCAGTCGCTGCCGGGCGACGACATTGCAGCAGCTTCCTGAGATCCCAGAGCTGGAACCTTCAACCCCAGGGAATCACCTGCCAGCAGAAGCAAGAATGAGTAACAACCAGTTCCTTCCAGTTCAGAGCAATATTGGATACCTAATATGTAACATATATATAAAACTTTTAAAACAATGTGCCTTTTTAGAGGAAGTTAGTATATGATTTTATTAACCCCAACTAAAGCCTGCTGACTTTTAGGGCATAAAGTAACAAAATCCTGAAAGGAGCAGAGCTGGTTTGGATTAATTATTTAACTTCCTGGACTCTACCACGGCACCCCAATGCCATAAAAATTACAGTTTTCAAGCAAACCTAGCACTGATGGTGGCTTAAACTGGATATCCTGGAAAGGGATCTTTGCAGCACTGCTGAAGCTGTGAAGGCTGAACTGCAGGAGCACAGGACGTGCTTATCAAAGGATAAGGAAACTTTATCTTGGTTTTATTTATTTACAAAGCCATTCTAGATTCAGACATATTATATATCAAAAGCAAACTGAAACTTGTCACTCTCACGTAGCACTGAACGCTCAGTGAGCTTTTACCTGGGTGAGTTCTCTCTGCCCAACCGAGGTCTTTGAGGCACACACAGAAACTTGTCAGAAATAAAGACTGCTAAATACAATCCCTTTGTCATTATTGTTTTGATGGTGGCATAGAAAGCTATGATGTTTTACAGAAGGAAAATTAAAAAAAAAATAAACTCTGTCACATTCTTTTTATATAAATACTCCAATTGACTCATGCACATAGGAACCATCCAATAACTTTGCTCCAGTTTTGTCCAGTTAAACAATTATCACTGATGCCTCAATCTCTTCAAAGGCCAAGAAATCATTAACTTACTTTGCCCAATTATTATCTCTCCAATTTAGCACTCCTTTATTGAGACTTGTAACTAAACTTCCATCCCACCTCAGTGATGCACATCTCTTGATCTGTTTGCAGCCTTGAGCACTCTTATCAACATCTTTTTCCACCTTGCCTGCTGCTTTGGCAGCTTTAGGTTTGTTCCTTCCACACAACCAGTCACTCCTTTGACTACTAAATAACCCCTGGCTTTGGCAGAGTGGGGGAAAACAAACCTTGCCTAGTGGACATCTCAGACACAAGGCCCAGTAAACTTCCACTTTATTATCTCTGACTTGCTTTTTACTTCCATTGCCTTGCAAAAAGATCCTTTTGCATCATTTCAGCTGGCTTTGCTCATCAAAGGCTTTTTATAGATGTGCCTGTGTATGTGTTTAAATAGTTGATTTTAGTCCTATAAATACTGTTATACAAATAATATTAAAGTATTATGTATTATTTGTATAGGAATAATAGGTACATACCTTCATATACACGCTTAAATATATTTTCTTTACATATGAACAATTACTTGTATATAAATAATACAATATATTTATTATATATATAACATGTATACATAAACTCATGTGTCAGTGTGTAACTTAGTCTTTTTTAAAATCATGTTAACAGCTGTTCAGTACAACACTTCAGAACTTATCTCACAAGACTGCAGATACTACAGTAAATTAATAAGTGGAGATTTTTTTCTAGATGAGGTCTAAATTCTCTTCTTGGACCAATGGCATGACATTTAAAAAGCAGTACTCTAAAACATAAGCTTCAGCTGGAGAAGTACTTCCTCAGTTCGTACCCCATACACACCATCACTCAAAGACACTTCAAAGAAGAAAAGTTTTTCAGGCCAACCCTCCTGAACTTCAGGCACATTAGCAATTCCTCTTTGAACTGTTAGATTCCTTTTCAGCACAGAAATGGAAACAGGACTGTGTGTTACATCCCACCCATTTGCAAGGTCTGTTAAAATGTTAAAAAAGGACAAGTGAGTTCCAAATAAAGCCCTGGGGACCTGAAATAAATTCAGTGTGAAGTAATGCTGATTTAATACAAACGCTTTAGAAAGACTGATATAATGGATTAGTAAAGCTTTAGATCAAAAATTCTTTTTTTAATGGAAGAAACTTTCTGAATGCATTATTCCAAGCAATTCAAAGCAACGAGTGGAGACTTCACCTCCTGCTGCCAGATTTGCATTTAATGTATTTGACCTTCCACACCTGGAACTGCACAACTCCAAACCTGCAGCCCTGAACAAACCCAAACCCAGGAGCTCTGCCCATGCCAGGTTCTGTTTCTTGTCTGAACCTCTTTTAATAACCATCAGAAAGACCAAAACATGTCCAAACTCATATCCCTGTGGATGTGGTCCCTATTCTTGTCCATACAGAGAACATCCCTTGTGCAAGTCCAGTCAATGCTAGAGATTCTTCACATCTCTGAACAAAGCTGAGTGGCCTTTCTCTCACCTTTTGCTCACAGAATTCTTACACACCTCCTTCCATCTTGCAGCACTGTGATAACTCACTGTACTGCCATGACATTGGTGGCTCAGTATACCTAGCTGCAGAAACACATTGGGTATCATTTTATGTGAAAGTCTAAAACTGTAAAATTAATTTCAAAACCATGACTCATCCTTCACCTCAGCCCTGGCAATCCCAGGGCAGCCCCTCCCTCGCTCACTGCCCTTCCTCCATTTCACCACTTCCTACTCCATCTGAAGGGATTGCTTATCTTCCTCTGCTGCTGCAGCTCATTGTCACACCTACTTTTTCTCCAGCTTCTGCCTCTCATTGACCTCACCCAAAAGTCGTTTCTTTGCATTTTCAGTAATTAAAAACCAAAACAAAACCTACTTTTGAAGTTCCTCCTGCACTGGATTTTTTACTCCTGTTCCGAAGCTGGAGTTTATCTCCACTTCATGGCTCCCGTGATATCACAGAGTAACAATGGTTTGGGAGAGAACTCTGCAGTCTATTTTCAGCTCTCTCAACTGTTTCCACTGAAAGGTTTGTTTCAGTCTACCTGTCTCAATGCATTATACTCCATCATCCAACAAAGTGAACCATTTAACGTTCCAAAGAAGGACTTATCAACACATTTTTCCTTAGTGCATGAATAGAGTCAAAGAGCTTCAAAGAAAAAAATTATCTTGAAGTCCAGTCTTGGGTTTTTTTGTGTTCCTGTTTAGTCTTTTCATTGACCAAAAAAATTTGCTCACATGAGCCATCAGAGAAACGTGAACCATCGTGACCAGCAACCTATTTATCATCCAGCAGAACTCCCCAGCATCACAGACTTCTGTGGTGCCTGCCATGGAAGGCCTATCACACCCACAGAAAAACCCCATCAAACGCTAAGAGAATTCAACTGATCTTGAAAATTATCTTAGGTTCCTGCAGGGAGCCCAGTTATCTCCTAAAGAAACAAAACAGATTTTGAATTCCTTCAAAAAGTCTGTTACAGCAGTTAACACTTCAACAGATGTCATAATAAACAAATATATTTATGATATATTCCACTGATGTCCTAAATATGGAGCCATTTTATCAGATCATTTTACAGAGTTCAGTAAGGGAATGATGACAGAAGATTTTAAGAATAAAAGGATTATTCTGAAGACATCAATTACATGAATGAGCAATTGTGTCTTCATTAGAGGCTTTTATTATTTTGCCTGCACAGCTCTGAATAACAGCATATCAAACCAGTAAGCTTTAAGTTCAGGCTTCTTAGTTGCACTCACAGTTATTTTACTAGTGATGAAACTGGAACAGTTTCATTTAACACATTTTTTTTTAAATGGCAACAAAGCAAGAGTGACACATGGTGCAATTTTGTACCTGATCAATTAATTACTTAGAACACTAAAGAGCTCTGGAACTTCAGTAATTATTTACCATACTGATATCCTTCACACTTCAGGAAAAAACTCACCAGCATTCACTCCAAACTATTCAAGCCCATTGGAGCTACAGCCTCAGCTGTAGCACTCATCTTGGTAAGATACATGTTTTTCTAGTGGTTTTCTAAAGAACTGCATTGCTCTTTATAAACTTTAGAGAAATCACTTCAGCATAACAATATACATAAATAACACTGTTACCAAACTTGAAACTGGTCTTTCTTAGCGTATGAGAAATCAAGGTTAATCTTCCCAGTTTCTTGACTTAAATTCCTTTATATTCTGTTGCTCAATAGGTGGGTTTGAATTTCATCTCCCATCCCTCCCTATTTCTACCTTTTTTTAATCTATCAACCGTAAACAAGAGCATCCCACTTCTGAAAAAATGACAACGCCAATCCCAACTCCGGTTGAAAAAACTTACTTTATCTGTTTAGCATAAAACCTGCTATTTTCCCAGTAAATGACAAAAGCATCTTCAGGAAGCTGGGGAGAGATACCTGCCCCTCCTCTTCATGCACCAAGAGGTACCCACTCAAGCAAGGCACAATTGCTTTAAGTCACTTCCATTAGCTTTTTTTTTCCCTGCCATGAAGAACTGTCGCCAAAGAGAAAGGCCATTTAAAAAAAGGCTTGAGTCGAGGGTATGTCCCCTTCCCAGAGCCAGACGTTTTCCATTTATATTGCCTTTCCGGGGTGCACCGGCCATTCCTTCATTTCCTTCTGCCACCGCTTCAAACCCTAACTATGGAACCCATTACCTGACCTCTATATTTCTAAGAGGATTTTCCTGACCCGGGCTCAGCCTAAGCTCTGCAGACGAAGCCTTCCAGTGATTTTCCACTGGGTGACAGATACCCCGCACTTTTTGCCCCCTACCCCTCGTAATCGACCATCCCTGCGCATGGATAACCCAGGGGAAGAGCAGAGCAATTTAGGGGTGAATCGCTGTTTTCAGGGATCGCGTGGTAC
>NW_021940737.1:2352469-2387597 GCF_001715985.3 Manacus vitellinus | reverse complement strand
AGTCATGTACCTGTTATGTAAGAGATTCGAGCTTGCAGAAGAAAAACTGTCCTGGGCTTTCCATTGCATAACTTGGTAACGTATCCCTCGTTTGACAGAGTGTTCCAGAGACCATCTGTGATTGTTTTCGAGATAGTTTCGCTTCATGAGGTTATGGGAGAGAAGGAGCCATGTCAGAAGAAGGTGTTGCTGAGACACGATTTTCTCTGAAGACGGCAGCTCTGCGGGTGTTCCATCTCCCCCTTTCTTGGTATTATTCTCTTAACCAGGTAATAAACACATTATCTAAATACTGTTGCTTTTGATATGCATTTAGGCGTTTATTGCAATGTTGTACGTGCTCTTGTGAGCTTGACGTGAATTAAATTTCTACAGAATACCTTGGGGCTTAGTTTGTTCAAAACACTGAACTAAAAGAAGCGGGGCTTTTTGTTTTTTCTGCTAATAAATGGTTAGTACATCATCACACATCTGCTTTACCTGCACTGCCTGTGTGGCTCCATTTTGTAACAGTGCAATGACTCTCACCAAATATCAAAATCCTCGAGTTTTATTTTTCCTGTAGAATTTTGTGGTGTTCAAAAATTAAACATGACTGTCGCTAAATTTTGAGTAATAGCATCAAGTGTGGTGTGAAATACTTTCTAGATTGCCAGTACTGCTTGCCTAATTAATCTCAATGATAATTCATTAATGTAAAACAAAAACCTTTATTCTAGTTTTTGAGTCACTTTTATTTTATTAAGTAAGGGCTACAATGACTAAAACAAGATTCTTTAAAAGCAGGCTGGTTTTTAAACACCTTCAGTCCTTTATGCTGGTTTTCTTTGTTCCATTTTACTTCTGGAAAGATTTTCTTCAGAGAAAATCTCAAGGCTCCATTAATCACAGTATTTCTGTTTACAGGTGGCCCTGGAGTCATTTGGTTGTATTTTCTTTCATTGATATTGTAGGCAAGTTTTCACTAGAAACACAGAGTCTTGGTGAAGAGTAAATTATGATCATAGTTTCCAGGTTGACAAAAGCTGGAAGTGTTGTGAAGCTGATATTCCTTTTCTGCAGGGAATCACAAGATTTGTCTTTAGAGCACCTGCATGTCAAGGACAGGGAGGAGGAGCTGTAATTGAGTAGAGAATCAGAGAACATACATTTTAGTTGCTTATAACTACATATATGATAAAAGAGAGAGTGAAGTAAGTCACAGTTATTTGAGAAAAATATTTCAGTTGTAGTCCTCTGCTGCCATGGTGCACAGGATGAGAAAAAGAGTTTCTAGTTGGCTGTGCAAAATATGGTCCAGTAGATTTTTTTTTTTCCATTCTGTGCATACTGAATTACTGACAGGATAACTAAACAAAAGTTTATAATTAGAAATGCCAATAGTATTTTTTTCATAGATATTAGTAGGTCCTAAAAATGTTCTGCTTTTTGAAACCCATGTCATTAATATGACTGTATTTTATTTTTATCCAATTAGACACTCGTCAGCAAAAGCTATGTAATAGTTCATATTTCCTTGTAAATACTTCTGGTTTGCTGCATATAAAACCAGAAGGAGATATTCTCAGTCTTACCTGTATCTGCTTGTATTTTTTCTGTATTTGGAATATTTTAAAATTCTCGTTGCAAGATGACTGATTTCTTTTTTATGTTTCAGCATATTCATATCCTTTTAATATACCATGTGCAACTCCACTATGTGCAACTATTGACTCTCCTCTCCTTAGAGCTTTCATTTCACTCTTTATTTATGATCATGCCTGTTGTAGGCACACAGAAGTTTAAAAAGAATCCACTTGTGGGTCTTTGAACCTCTGTGTGCCCAGCTCTCTCTCTGGGACAAGGAATCACGTTACAGAAGCACCATATTAGGCCCAAGGACTGTGGATCTGGCTTTCTCCCAGCAGTCTGTTGCTCAAGCAGCAAGAGTTTCCAAAAGATTTTGTGAATGTGGACTGCAGTTTCCAGTTGAATGGCACTTTCTATGTTATAAACTTTGCTAATGGCTTCTGGTTGAAGTTGCTTGTATACGTGGTTCTTATTTGATAATTTAAACATCTCTAAACCTATGGTTGATCTATATCCAAAATACAGTGTGATTTTTTTTTAAAACTGTTTATTTAGAGAAGTAGGTTTAAATACCTCTTCTCCCCAAGTTGAAACCCCACACAAATGTTGGCCTTGGGATCTTTCACAGTGTAGTTATGAGGGGTGAGTTCCTTCTCAGTATTCTTTTGCTGTTAGAGAATTATTTGAAGCCTGGTATTGCCCTGTCATTAAGAAGAAATTTTAAAAAAAAAAGGTTATTAGAAAGTGATTTGCTTGGAACCCCATAGTCTGTGGATTTGCAATATACCTTATAGCTCTTGGTGCTGCAAGCTGTCTCTCTATGTGTATATTCTCAACAAAGTCACATTTTATTTTCAGGTAAAGCTTTCCCCTGGGTTGAAGAAGCTTTTCACAGTAACAGCAGTGAGTGCAATATCTGTGATTTTTCTGGCCCATCACTTTAAAAGAAGACGTGGAAAGAAAAACAAGAAAGTGCCCCCATGGGAACCAAGTCATCTGGTACTGGAGTGTACCAAAGCAGCTGATTCAGAAAAAGGTACATCTTGGAACTCCCAACTTGGATTTTTTTTGTTGCTTTCTTGGAGAGGAAGAAAAGGGGCAGTGAGCCTTTCCTCACAGGACAGGTGCTCCATCCCTCTAATGGTCTCCACAGGATAGAACACCTGAGCACCTTTGAATTGTTAAATTTTTACATTTGCCAAATTAGGAGCAAAATTACAGTGTCTTATAAAGAAGGCGGTGTTGTTCCCAAAGGTGAAGTTTCAATCATGAATTTGGATTAAAACTCCCCTTATGAATAGTATATTAACAATGGGGTTTGCCACTCTTAATACTGAGAAATGCAGATCTAATCTTTTACAGAATAGGAAAATAATTATGCTCCAATGCATAGTTGTTGTTATGGATAGTGACTGTTCTAGTGTGTAATTTCTCACATAGAACTATAAATAACAGAATAATTGTTGTTTGCTTCTAAACTGGACTTTATTGAGAAGAGTAAATGCAATTCAGTTCTTGTTAGAATTGCAAAAGATGCGATGTTTTGAGTTTGTGGGAGCTTTAAATAAAATAAGTGTATCTCTTAGGTTCTAGTTGTTCCAGCAGTCGACAAAACTTGACCCTTTCTCTGAGCTCTGCCAAGGAAAAAGGATCTCAGTCTTGTATCTATGCAAATGGAGGACTCTTCAGTAAATACTCTGGTTCAGTCCAAAGCCTGACCTCGGTAAGTAGAAGTGTTTTAAGGCTCTTGATTGTCATCTTGCAGTGAATCTGCATCTAAAGGTTTCCCTGAGCTGAAGGAACTTCCCTGAGCAAGCTGCAGGGTGGCTGGAGATGCTGAGAAGCCAATTGTCCTTCCCACCGAGGAAAACCAGCCTCTGGGCACATGGCTTGGGTGTAATGTACTCTGACAGGAATGTGGTTTTAAGGATCCTCTCTATAACAACACTTCAAAATCTGTGTGGTTTTTTTTTTTTTAAGGTTCAGAGTGCCACCTCTTGTCACAGCTGTGCTTGTGCCAATTCTAATTCCTGGGATAAAGCAGATGAGGATGACATTAAGCTTGTCAATATTCCAGTGACTACACCTGAAAATTTATATTTGATGGGTAAGTCACAATAAGAACTTCTTAGTAAAATCTTTTACTGATCTCAGTAAAAAGGCAAGGGATTGCTGTTGTTTTAAAAACTGAACATCTCTGTGATAATCATCCTTATTTTTGCTGTGTATTTTCTTGTGTCTGTGGAATGTGAGTGCCCCTGAGCTGTGTTTGATGGCCTGGGGGTGTTCCTGCTCTGCCCTAGGGATGGAGCTGTTTGAGGAGGCCCTGCGGCGCTGGGAGCAGGCACTGACCTTTCGGAACAGGCAAGCTGAAGATGAAGCCATCTGTGGTTCCATTAAGCTGGGAGCAGGAGATGCCATTGCAGAAGAAAGTGTAGAAGTGAGTATATTCAATCTGTAATCTGGTGCTGCCTTGGTAATTCCTTGTGTTTTATTACCTGAATCTTTTCAAATGGGAATTCCATTACCAAACTTGAGAATTAATTCCATTTCCAGTTTACTGGTATTGCCCTTAAAGGACATCTGACTTCATTCCTTTTGATTTTTTTTTTTTTGTTGATTATTTGGAGGAGGGCATGGGAAGGGAATCAGCATTATTTATTTTTTGGCAATTGCTACTGATACATCAGTGTTTGCTTGTGGTATTATGGACTTATCAAGCAGCTACTTCTCTGCACATAATCCTTGGGTCATCTCTTCCTTTTATGATCATGTAAGAGGGTGTCTGCTTAGCAAAGACAGGTCTCAGAAAAGATGATCAATTTGTGAATATTCACAAATAATGGTACCTGAACTTTGTTTTCCTCCGTTCCTATCAACTAAATGCTAAAAATATTTTGAAATAAACAGACACCACGTGTGGCTTTCATTTCCAGTGCAGTAAACATCACAGGTAATTTAAAAGTATTTTAAAATTCGGATTTGATTTTTATTACTCTAAATAAAATACATGTGTGTTCAGTAAAGTGTGTATATTTTGGAAGCTGAAGTATTCATCTGACTAATTCCCTACAAACAGCACGGGAACAATGTGGCATGCTTTGCTCTTTGAAGGCTTAATATCCTTAGACTTTACAAAGGAATCTTACAGACTGTAAACAAGTAGAAAATCTTCTAATGTCTGTCTTCTTGCAGGATATCATCAGTGCTGAATTCATTCATAAGCTTGAATCTCTTCTTCAAAGAGCTTATCGTCTTCAGGAGGAGTTTGAGGCCACCCTTGGGGTCTCTGATCCTGCTGCTCTAGCTAATGATGTTGGTGAGTTCTGCTATTTTACATCTTTTTTTTGCTTCTAATGATGGCTCTTGGTGGGGAGGTGGAACTGAAATATCCACTGAGCAGAATTATATTTATCAGTGAGTCAACAGAGAAAAAAAAAATCATGTTCTTTCCATTATTCTTTAGTGTTTGGTGAAGTACTTGTATTTTAGATAACAATGGATTGAAAGGAAAGATTTTTTTCTTTGTAGCTTTTCTGTATTTAAATATTTATCCAGTAAGTTCATATCACCCTTTTAAAGCATGGGTGTTGTAGAAGTTCCATGCATCTTTTGAACTGTCAGACTGTGTATGGTTTGTCATAGTGTTGTTTTTGTTTTTTTTTACTAAAAGCGAAGACCAAACTAGAAAGACTTAATCTGAGCTTAATAATCATTATCAAAGCTCTTATCCCTGGTGACTGAAAATTATCACAGTTGTGAGTGACTAACCTGTTGGAATGGCAAACAAAACGAGCAGTTGCTGCCAGACATGCTGATTAAGTAGTGATAGTTTGATTATTTTTATTTAAAGAATTGGGTGTAGGAGTTGTTCAAGACCGATACCGTTGTGCTCTTTCATAATTCAAGATGAAGCATCAGACTTTAAGGGCAGAACACGTTCAGGGGTTACTTTGTCAGGGTTGTTTGCTGGGTTCAGCTGGGCTGGCACGAGGTGGCAGCACTGTCCTCTCTTAGCCCTCCTGCATCCACTGAAATCACCTCTGAGCAAGGTGGGAATTAAATTTGGGTCAGAGCTGGCTTTCTGACATACTTCCATACACCTGTACATGTAATCCTTAAAGCAGAAAACCATTTGAATGTTGCATTTTATAATTTCTGTCCTCAAACAAAATCAATAAAATGGTATTCAAAGGACTCAACATGATGCTTCATGTGTTTAGTTACTGTTTTGCTTGGTTGCTTTGCAAATATTTTGAATTAATAGTTTATTTTTGTAGATGGGATAACTGGATTCTTGTTTGCCAAGAATGCTGTGAGAATTTCATTCCTTTCAAATGTTCTTCTTAGGAATAATCTGTGATATCTTGAGTAGATGTCTGTTACTTTATTATGAATTTTGTTGTGCTGGCCCAGATGAGTGAGGAAAACAAGTAAGGAAGTGGTTCAGTGAATACCATTTTCTGTGTTCAAGATTTGGGGCTTCTCTTCATTATCCTGAATTTGTGGCTTGAACAACAAGTCATGTATCAAAGAATGCTGCACTTTTCCAGAATGTTTTAGAGAACAGCAGGACATCATCTGCTTCCAAGTGCTGTGGTGCTTTGAAGACTTTTGTCCAATATTTGATACTGTTAACAACAACAGGAATGGAGGGGTTCAAGAGTCACAAGAATAAGCAAGTCCAGGAAAATTATGGAATTCCAGTGGTCAAAAGAAATGTGGTACAGCATTTACACTAAGAATAAGAATAATACCCTGCTGCAAAATATAAACCACAGTTCTGAACAGGATCATAAATTCCTGTGCTCTGTAGGAATAAATATCATTTGTGGCAAAAGAGGCAGCTGAGATGTGTTCCTGGATGATTTACACCTAAAACTTCTTAAAGGAGCTACGTAAAGAAAGCACCCTAATCTCTCACTTACTATTCGGTAATCTTGGAAAGTGAGAATGTTCCACATGATTGGGAGATTCCAAGTCTTGAAAAAACAACCAAACAACTCCCAGACTCCAACTCTTCATGCCTGTGAAATAGAATTGCTAATTTGCACCCAGACAAATATTTAGTGCCAGTTGATACAGTTTCACAGTAGGTGGGTTTTCTTGGACTGTAGGTTTTTGACAGCTCTGCAGTTTGGTGAATTGATACAGCATAAATTAGGTGATAATAGTTATCTCACTGATATGAACATTTATTTATACTTCTGTCTGCTTTAAGGGAGAGGTTTACTTTTTGTGGAAGATCAAATGCTATAATTTTAACAGCTGTGTGGTTGATTATAAAGTCATTTGTAGAGCTGGAAGTTGATAAAAATTTATAATTTAGGGCATTAAAAGCATTAGATTAATGAAGAACAAAGGTTAGTAAGATCTGAATTAGCTGTTTAAATGATTGCCATCTAACAAATTACATTCAATCCAGGCAAGTATGGATTGTACATATAATTGAGAGATTTTAAAAGAAAAATTATGAGGAAACACTCTTGGAATGTATTAGGAAAATTATGCATCACAATCAGTGTAAGTTCTTGGCATGTTGCTGTAGAAAAAAGACCATTGCTGCTCTTTGGCTTTGGGAAAAGGGTGGCACCAGCACAGAGGCAGAGATGCAATCTGGGTTTTGTATGGGGTTAGAATACTGTGTCCAGTTCTGTTGTTCATGTCTCAGGACATGTGGAGATACTAGACAGCTCAAAACAAGCCATAGGATTTATCTGTTTTGGAAAAACAAGCTAATGTGTGATTTGAGTTGGGTATGTCAGCTCCTTAATGAAGCAAATACTGAGAGGTGACTGACTTGTTCTGAATAGCTACTTACATATGGGAAAGGTATGTGGTGCTGGGGGATTTGTAGGCCTTGTCAAAGTCAGAACTAGATCAAATTTCTAGTTGTTCAGGGGAACCAAGTTAAGTTCTGAAGTATGTTGCATCTGAAGTGTGTTGAGAATAAGATTATTTTTTTTAATGCTGTTTTGAGGGAGGTTTTTGTTCTTCTGTGAGAGGAAGATCCAAGGCTCATCCCTGGATGTGTTCAAGGCCAGGTTGGATGGGGCTCTGAGCAGTCTGGTCTGGTGGAGAATGTCCCTGTCCATGGCAGGGGGTTGGAACAAGATGATGTTTAAGGTCCTTTCCAACCCAAACCATTCTATAATAACACTTGCAGCTTGTCATCAGAATACTCATAACCAGCTCTTGTGCTTCAGGGTTTCACTGTTGACCCACAACAGTAACCAGAAAATGGTTTTTCCCTCTGATACACAAGGTTAGCTGTAGTTTGTGCATTTGTCTTCCATTTTCTCTCTCTGAAGTGCCTGTGATTCCCCCCAGCTGCAGACAGGGCTCTGGCACTTGGACAAATGCTATCAAGTGCTACAGAAATGTCTGACTAGCACTTATTCTTGTTTGGGTTAGAACCAGCTCCAAATTTGGTCAGGAAGGAGATGTATAAAGGTAAAAATTTCTATCAATTCCTCAATTTCTGCTTTCTCTGTAAAGTTTTCTATCAAACTTGTGGAGCTCCTGAACCTTCTCTCTCCTCTCCTTGTCTGCTGGTCCCAGATGCTGCTCCCTCTCTAAACCTTTAAGTGTTTTATTCTTCCCAGATCATTATTTCCCTCCACCCAGTCAAATTAAGATCTCAGTGCTGCCATTGATCAGTCACACCACAGACTTGCTTTTCATTTTGTGATCCCACTGACTGTTGGAAATTGGTTGTGCCTGATGAACAATTTGCCAACCAGCTTTGAGAAGCAAGAATTCAGTCTCTGGAGGAGACTCTGGAAATGTGCCACGTGGGAGAGTCAGGAATGGGTTACCTGGGAGCCTTCTGGAAAACAAGAGCTTTTCACTGCAACCACTGGCTTTCCTGATGTGCTCTGAAGTGGTTTTCTTCTCATACTTGCCATGACAGGTAGTTCTGAGATTATAGAATATTCAGATATTTCTAAATATTCAACTTTTAGCAGTGCAGAAGATACAGGTATAAATAAATACATTTTATCCCTGGGGTAGAATTCTATTCATATAATAATAGAAATGTCTGCACATAATAATTTTCAACTCTGCTAGCTGTTGTTGAGTTATAAATGATTAATACAGGCCCTGGAAAAGACTTACATTTTAAATAGGTGAAATAATGGAATGCCATTATGCTCACTGTTGTTGCATTCTCCATTGGACTTTCAGAATTATCATATAAACCAGCAAGATAAAAGAGGATTTCTATAGAAAAAAATACCTCTGGACATGAAATTTAAAGAAATAGGTAAGGCTAAACAGGGATTGTTTTTCTGCTGTTCCTCTTAGTGCTGGGAAGCAGCGTGGGAAGCCTATAAACACTTTTTCTTGAGGTAGGAATGAACCAGAAAGGAGGCAATTGGCAGAAAAGTGGGAAACAGAATATTCTTCTTGTTATTTCTGAGTGATGAATGTAAAGGGGTAGAGGGTTAAAAGCTTCCAGCACTTTCTGTAGTCTGTCCTTGAAGAAAGTTCTCCTCATTTATTATTTTTTTTCCTATTTAGATCTTTTCTAGCAGACTTGAAATGTTAGTCGAGCTAACTTGGGAGGAATGTAAAGAGCTGGGAGAGAAACAATAGCTTTCCTTACGAGCAGAATTGCAGGTCAGAGGGGAAAATTCTCAAATTGTGGGGCTCCTTGTCACTACTAAATTCCTAATACTTCATATTGTTATTTTGATTTCTGCTCTACAAAGGAACTCAAACTAATGGTGGCTTGTGTACACCAGCCCTCCAGCTTTTTGGCCATATCAAAAAGTAATCAATGCATACCTTTGAATTTTTAAAATATTTGCTTTTTGTTGTGTATCAGTTATGCAGTTTCAAACCAGTGAAGTGTTTCAGCTGCTGCAGTGAAACCTCTCACAAAGGTCTGTGTTGTCGGATGGTTTTGTTGAAAGGTTTGTCTGTTTCTTTTTTTAATTTTCTTCTCACACTCCAAGATATGTCTGGCATTTTGGAGAGAATAAGCACAGCCTTTAACCTACTGACAAAACTGTTTGGAGAACTGATTTACATGTTAGGAACCTTTTCTCCAGCTGCTCTTAAAAACCCCAAAAATCAGTGAAGCTACTGGAAGATCTTTTTTATGTATTTTATTAACCCTGACTTCTATGATGTTTTACTGTCCATGGATTAATAACTAGAAGCCTGTATTTTCCTTCCTGCCTCAAAAATGTTACTGGAAAAATTTTAGCTTTTTTTATGTTTTATTTGATTATGCACAAGAAATGTTTCTGTTTATAATTCTCAGTCCCCAACGAGGAGATGAGCACTTTGTAATAATAATTCACTTAGGTGAGCTCTCCTAGCACATACTATAAAATAAATTCAGAGTTGTGAAACTTCTTATGATAACTTGAAACCTTCCATTTGGTTCGTGCTCTCCTTCAAGATAAATTTACATTAAGTGATTTCTTACTTTCTTGGAGAAGGACTAAACATTTTCCAATGGCTGGAACAGAGTTGAAATGGAAACAAAAGAAAACAGCAGCTTTTGGGTTTTTTTAGGTGTGGAAATATTTTCATCCCCTGAAATGCTCATATAAAGGAAAGAAAGCATTACTACTAGCTAAGACTGAAGAAAAGCCCAGAAAAATTATTCCAATCCTATTTTTAAAAGATTAATGCCTATTTTTAACATAAATTTTAGCTATTGCAGTTTGTTGAAGTTCGGTAACTGATGAAATCATGTGGTCTCTCATATTGCAACTTATTGGTGCAACTCCTTATTTCTGACTCACAGCAGAGTAAACTCAAAGTATTCTCTGCACTCAAAGTGCAGATGTTTGAACTGGATAATGTCTTTCCTAAGCAATAATATTTAAAACTTTCCTTTAAAAGCATGTTGTTCAATATTAATAACACTTTAATTGCCTTCTGCAAACTTGTTTATCAGAAGGCACCTAGGCATCACGCTGGATAGTAGAATAAGATGGGTAGTTAAAAATTCAACTTAGAACTGTAAGCAAAAATATTTCTGCAAACCTGCTGTCTATAAAAAGATTGTAATGCTTGGCTTTTTCACTGAGACTCCCAACTTTGGCAGTACTCTACTAAAAATGCAAAGTAGCTTTGCATGGACATGCAGTGAAGTTAATGGTGCTGAAAACTATTAGTGTTCATATTATGTATCTCTGTGTGTTGGTATTTGATAACCTGGAATGTATGTTTGTGTTTTGTCTTAAGCTAAAACCTTTTCAGCAGTGGCTCCAGACGATCTGTTTTGCTGTCCACTGGAGAGCTCAGGGTCACTCACTGGTCACTCAGGTGGAGGTTGGTGTGGATAGGGATTTACAGAAACACTTCCCCTGAGATCACAGAGTCTGTCTCTGGTTTTTGAGGACCTTTGTCACCATCTGCCCCCCAGCTTTGCCATTAGATCCAACTGAGCAGGCTATTTATACACCTCCTTGCTTTTCCTTAAATGGCACCCCCGAGACCTGTCTTCTTTCTGTCCACACCAAAACTCCTGTCTAAGCCCTTGTCTCTCTCACTTCCTGACTCCTGCCATGTTTTGTCTTGCCCTGTCCATTTAAAATTGGCTTCCCTGACATGGACTTAACTGTTACTTATAAAAACCACCTTTGTTCGTTTTTCTGACTGGATTATTCCCCTCCCTTAATCAGCATCTCTCCCTCAAGAGCTTCCCTTCAAATGAAGCACGAGCTACTCCTCCTTTTATCTCTGAAAGCTGCTTATAATTGAGCCCAAATCCATCTACATGATTTTATTTCCCAGACTTTGTTGAGTTGGCTGTTCCTGTGCTTCCCTGCTCAGTCCTCCCAACACAAAAAGTGTCTCAACTGTTTCTGCTCATTCCTGAGAACACAGGAACAGCTGCAATTGTCTCTTTTATAGGAGCTTCCTGGTTCCAGAGTTACCTGGGAAGACTCATAATTACTTTCTCCCTCTTTTTCCTTCCTCTCTGGCCATCAATTTTAAATCCCATGATAAAAAGGGTTAAATATGAAAAAGCTGTTCCAGTTCCTCTCATGAGTAAGGAACATTTGTACAGCAGTTTATGCAGGTGGTGCCCCACAGTAGTACTCAGGTAGGACTGGTTGTCCATGTGTTTATCACTCTCCCCACAGCACATCTGACTAACACTACTTTAAAGACGTGTATTTTGAGTGTTCTTTCTGCATCTTTTTTTGTTGGCCATTCATTCTAGTGCTTAGCTCTGGCCAGTATCTTCTCCATTTTTTTAAAACCTGTTAAAAAAATACATATTTACCTTCTTCTTGTGTGAAGGAGTGTGATCATTTTCTCCATATGTCAGGGCTTGATTTAATAACCACTTGCCTGCATTTTGGAAAGTGATTTATTAGATAAGTGGAAACAGGCTTCTAAAGGCAGGAAGTTGCTTTTTTTATTTCCCCTTTTGTATATTCTCGTGATGCATTCTTAACAAGTTATAGTTTACAGATTGTTTTTCTTACTAAAAAAGGATGTACATACACTTGACTTTTATGTGTTTATATACATTGTGAGTATAACTGCTGGAGAGGCAGGAAAAATCCTACCAGACAGATGGCAAGGAGTGAGGGCAGGATAAGTGTTTATTTTTCTGACTGGAGTATGGCAGTGTGAGGTTACATAAACTGATGATCGAGAACATGTTTTGGCCCATAGGGCCAATTCCTGTTTTAGAACTTCTGCTGAAAAATTTCTCCTTGCATTGCAGTCTGCTTTTAAGAGAGGCTTGTCTGAAACATTTTTGCCCTTGTTGTTTAGCACTGGCCATACCCCATCATTACAGCTCTACACATTTATTTACCAAGCAAATCGTTTGGGGCTGGTTTTTTTCCTTGTTTACCCTGTAGCTGGGAGGCTCAAGTAGTTTGTGTAAGCATTTCATTCCTAAAGGCCTCTTAATATCTTAGAATTTTCTCACTCGTTTCAACTTGAAATGTTTCAAAGTTAAAACTCTATGTGGGAGTAAAGCTGTTTTTGTGGAAAGTTATAGCAAAAGGTTCTGTGAACAGTAACAATGGAGGGAGTAAAATTTATTATTTACATGTCATTTTTCTCTCCTGCATGTATTTGTGCAGTTGATTGCTAAAACTGGTAGAAAAAATAACTGGGGTGTTTGGTTTTTTTTTGATGGTTCAAGCTAAAGTTGTTGGTTTTGTTGTTTTTTTTTAACCAATTGCTGTAAATTGTCTAATTTTTTGTGGGATATCTGGTGTGTGCACATGGCCCACCTTACCTAATAACCCTGTTTGGAGCCAAGTGCTGTAGTGTGGCTGGTACAAGAGCACATGTCGATCACACCAGGCTTTATTCTCTGCCCTGCTATTTAAAGCTGCCCTTGTTCTACATGCAGATATGCTGGGAGTATTTAAAGGTAACTGGGTGCATATTTGCAGACAGCTTGGCACCCATTAGCAGCTTCTCAAACAGATGTAGTTAAAGTTGCTATCTAGTCAGTGTATCAGTTATCTGTGGTAAACCAGAGTAAGGTAAAACAAAGCAAAACTTGAGTAAAGAATGTCCATATTTTAGGCTATCTCCCAGGGTCAGGTTGCACTAATCATCACTTGCATTATGATTCAAGTATTGATGTTGTTACTAATGCATTTAGCAACCTTACAGTGTTCTTAATTTGTTTGTGTTTTTAATTTGTTTGGTGATTGGTGTTATTTAGTAAACTAAAGGTCCAGAGGAACTCTTCATTCAGTACAACTGTCTCAGGATTCTTATCCCATTCTTTCCTCCTCTCTGGGGCAAGTGGAATGCAGGCAGGCCCCAGGCAGTGGGGCACTTAAGATATTCTTTAAGTCTCACTGTTTAAAGTTAAGCATATGTCTTGCTAATTTAGGTTCTTACCCTGGGTGCTGTGTGCAGCTGGGTTTGCAGGAGCTGCTCACATTCCTGAGCAGTGTCACTGGAGTCTGCAGCATCCTGCTCAACAGTTCTGCCCTGGAATTCCAGTGGAGACCGAGGTTACTGGTGTAAATGAGAGTTTGCCTGTCAAATACACTCCATTCTCAATACAGAATCCTAATGTTAGCCCAAAACATGTCTGTCTGTATCTTTTGATGTTTATTTACTGAAGGTCACCAGTTAAATAATTTGTTCTGTCTTTCTGTCTGTTAATTCTGGGGATAGAAGGTATCATCTTTTTTTTCTGATACTGTATTGTCCCAGTGTGTGCTAAGGAAATGTTCAAGTTAAAATTGGCAATGTAATTGTCTTTACCTATCCTGAAAATATTCTCTACATTCTGATACCTCAGAGCCACTTCTGTCAACTCTTTCCTCCAGGACAAAGTTAGGAAGGTTTTCTCTTCCTTTCCAGCTGTTCTGTCCTTTGCCAATAGAACAAACTCTCCTTTTTCAGATTTTATGGAAGAATCTAGTGAAATTCTCAGCTGCCAGAAGTCCTGAAGACTAACAAAGCATGAATAACTTGCAGTTTAGTGTTTGAGCCAAATTTCCTGGACAGAATACTTCTCTTTTAATGGAAGAACAAATGATTATGTGGGCTCCTTTTGTCAGTCTGTCTCACGTGCTTTGAAGTGTCATCATCCTTCCAGCATGATTTTCTGGCTAAAGAAAAACCTTCCCAGAAATCTTGTGTTTAAAATCTTGCTTTGACAAGATACATGCTGGATGTTCTCATAGCCTTGTGCTGTGTCCAGCAAAGTAGTGTTTATGCTGGAATACTAAACTGTTTATTCTTTCCTTTTTTGTATAACAAATTAGGAAACTAATTTGAAAAAAAAAAATCAAAAAAAATAATTAGGATTGCAACAAGTTTCAGGAGCTGAGCAACAGTTGCTGGTTATTCTTGCCCTTTTTCATCTCTCCATGTGTTCATATCTGCCCTTCTGTGAGGAAAGGCATGGTGGGAAAGCCAAGAAGGTGGCAGTGAATTGCCTTGAAAAGAAGCCAGGGACAGTGCTAGGAATGCACTGGTGTAAACATCCTGCTTTTAAGTACCCCCTGACTTTGAGGAACTGAGGACAAAGAGATAAATTCATTTACTTTTGAGACTCTTCCCTGTCTGGTGAGAAGACTTTTCTGCCTAACCTACTTATGGAGGCCTCTGGCATAGAAAGGGTACTAAAGGTGCTAGTTCCAGATGAGTAAAACCTGAAAGTAAACCTTGTACTTCCTTCTCCTCCTGTAAATATGACCTTGCATTTTGGATCTGCTTTGAATCTGAGTTAAGATACAAGCCCACTGAATGGGCTTGAACAGACCATTCCATTGGCACTAGAAAGTGTCTGTGCAAAAATAGCAGCAGGTTCACACTTGGTTTTAGGATGTGAAGAACTGAGAAAAGGCAGTGACATTCAAAGCTGATGACTGAGGTACCTGGCAGGTTCCACACTGCTCTGCTAGAAATCCCTCGTGGGCAGTCTCAGCTTTGAAATCAGCAGGGCTGGAATTCAGACTAAACTTTGCTGGGATGCTTTGTGAACCACGGGAGAATGGAGGACCCCTGTGAGGAGGAAACAGCGACAACTTTGTGTTGCACATCCATCTGAACAGCCCCCTTCTGGATTAGGCAGCTGAGCAAACCCTGCTTGGTTGCCAGATCTTATCTCTGGAATCAAATACAAGGACAGAAACTGTTGCCTAAACTATTAGACGTGAAAATGTCTAGAAGGGTGGTCAGAAACAAAGATTTCCTATAAAGAAGAGGGATTTAAACCTTAAAATCAGGGAAGATCCACTGATATGAGGTAGAGAAAAGAAGCTGTAGAAAACTGTAACCCTGTGTAAATGTAGAACCTTATAATGTGCAGTTATGGATAATCAGAGTTGACATTTTTGAAGCAATGAAAAGCTGTGTGACAGGGAGAGACTGAGAAGTGACGTACAGTTTACACAAGATACACCTCTCAAATCTGTTCCAGGATCATGTGTCTGTGGTAAAACAGAGAAGTGAACACGTGCATACATTAGTTTGTGTTCATTAAGCTGATTTCTCAGCTGTCTGCACGTGTCATGTGTTAATTCAGGTTATAAAATACACGTTAGGTGCTGCTTTATCTTCTTAAAATTCAGATTTCAGCAATCTGGCACCATGTGTGTTTACTCTTCCTTAGGAGTGCAGAGTTCCTTGTGGTGAGAGGCCTTTCTATTTTGAGGTCTTGGTTTTATGATAAAGCATGCTACAATGATTCAGGGACAGCTTTCACAGGTCATGTTCTTTATAATAAAGTATTTTTATCCTTTTGATAATTTCTTTGCTTAAAAAAAGAAAAATTGCAACTGTCGGGAAATATTCCAACTCAGTTATCGAATTTATGGAAAAATTCTTCAGCAGATTTAAATCTCAAAGGAAACATTTGATTTATCACCATTCCAGAATATTAAACCTCTCTAATATTTCCTAATACTTCTGTATTTCCTAATCTTCTGTAATTTAATGTGTCTGTGTCTATAGATTACAGGAAATAAATTGTACTTACATCCCTTTTTTAGGTACACTTGATTTTCACGTGGAGAGACTAAAATGATTACTTATGCAGAAGCATTTTGTGCTCTGTTTGCCTTTGCTAGATGAGACCATCCAAAAGGACTTGATTTTTACTGTTTCAGAATATAGGAGCAGTAACCACGTTGTTTTGTTTTATACACCATCTAACATGTGTACTCAGCAGATAATATAACTTTATGGACAAAGTCAGTGTCTTGAAGATCTCAGAATAACCAAATTGTTATAAATATCACAGAAATCACTATTCTTTCTTTCCAAATTATGTGAGAAATCTCTTGAAGGTTATTTTAGGCAAACTGCATCTTTTTCCAGATGACAAATATTGCAGATCAAGTACATCTCCATTTTCAGCTGCATTTTACTGCTTATGTGTGTAAACTTAATGGATTGTACTATTAAACTTTTTAAGCATTCTCTACTCGTGAAGAATGTGTTACTGTCATCTGTACACGTGCTTTTAATTCAACTTTTAATCAGCTGGACTACTTTTGTCTTAAGAATAGCATCAAAGTAATACAGAACACAGTCAATGAAGAACATCTCGTGTTTGTTGTGCATAATGATAATTAGATGAGCATCTAATGGCTTGGAAAATGGACCTTTTTATATCTGTGTGTGTGTATTGCAAATGGAAGGCTTTTATGTGGACCTTGAATGCTATAGCTGTACTTGGAAAGAATTAGGAAAGCTCTGTTGAGTCAACTTTTTCTAAGGAAGTAAGATTTGGCTTTCTGTACACACAAAACCAGAAGATCATTCCCTGCACGAAAGCTGCTGAGGTTTGGGTTAAGGATGTAATTTGAAGGCTCAGCTCAGCCACAGCTTACCTTGGAAAAGGCCTGTGAGTAGGAGGAGGAAGGTGGAATTGCAGATCCTGGTGACCTGGTGCTGTCCTAGGCTCCATTTTCCCCAGTTTTTCCATGAGATGACTGCTTTGATTACCTGTTCCCAGTCACAGGCTGGTGAGAAGAAGCTGTGAGTTCACAGCAGGGGCTGCTGGAGGTGTGAGCACACCCTGACAGCCTGGCTGGAGCATCTTCTCGGGGTTTGGTGGGCACAGGAGGAGTGGTTTGTTTTTTGAAGGAATCTCTCACCTCAGTTAGCATCAGAGTGGTCCCAACAAAGTACCCTGAGACATGTTTAACTCCTGCTACATGCTGCTGTACTGGCAGAGTACAGGATTTGGTTATTTTTAAAAGACCCTGACCTGAAATACATTTTCATACTGCTGTCAGTAACATCTTCACTTATGTGCAGCTGGTGAGATGCCTCCAGCTATAGGGCAGTTTATTGATCCCAGATATTTGTGTTATTGAGGAATTTAAACACATAATTTAACAGTAGCTGTTAAACCCAGAATGGTCTTTGTGGATACCCTGCTTCATTCTTGGCTTGCCAGTTTTAACCTGTGGCTGCATGACCCAATCGTGAGAAAGTGCCATATGAAGGTTGGGATTGTTTTCTTTTTATAAATATGGCATGACAGAAAATTCACTGCTTTCTGGGTGCATCCTGTAAGACTTCATGTACTACTGTAGTAGCTACTTGGTTGGACTAATGATATTTTAATGAATATTCAGTCAACACTCTCAGAATTATAACTATTTATAAATGTGAATAAAGCTGCTTTGGGATGTTTCAGTAATGGGGTGACAAACCACTGTGCCACTTGTGCCTTGCTAGAGGACTGTGACACATTCCCATGGAACTGAGCTGTGTTGATTTGTGTTTCTGTGCTGTCTGAACTTGGGTATTGTCATTCCTTTCCCTGGGCATGAAGCCACCCATGGAAGGGGCCTGACAGAGCACTGGGCCCCTCCTGCTCTCGGGGTGCCCTGACTTTCCAGAAGTGGATTCCTTTGCGAGGTTTTCTCCTCTTTGGAGTCTGTAAAGTCCCTCCTTTCTCATCTTGCTTTCCTGCTTGTGGTGTATTGACTGCACTGATTTTCCACTGAAGCTTTATTTAATGGTGGCACTCAGAACTAAAATCCCAGGGAGTTCTTTGCAGTGAGTAAGTGCTTTCCTTTTTTAAATGCTGCACGTAAGCGCCAGACTCGCCTGTGAGCTCGAGCCATGTTTCATTCAGGGCTGGCAAGAAGGTAACACATGACCAGTCTTCAGAGTTTCAGAACATGATGTGAAGGTGAATGCTTCTTGACTGAATGCTGAAAAGTGAATTTTTTGTGCAGTTCCATCTCTAAGGTCGGATTTTGCTCTGAGAATTTGGAGGATTACCTTTGTGCTCTGTCTTACCATGCAAACCTACCACAGCAAAGACAGATAAATATTCTAGATTAGCACACTGGGATGTGAAAATAGCTTGGTTCTGGCTTGATGTTTTTTTACCTTGTTTAGTTTTAAGTAGATAGTTGTTTGCAAAACCTTGTAAAGCTAGGATTAATTTCACAGGCATTAGCAGTCCTCCCTATTTTTCCATTTTTTAATGCCCTTAGTCTAACTTTATAACCATATGTGCATTTTCAGGCACTACAACCAGGAGCCTTGACGGTAATTACTGCTGTCAGCATCACATCTGAAACTCTACTTCGTCCTCTTTGCAAATACAAGTGAACCCAAAATAACTCCTTGGCTTCTCAAATAAGCCAACTATATTTGAGGCTCACATAGTTGCCAGTATTCCTTTCCTGAGGGTATTAGAATCCATAAGAACTCGGGATGAATGTATGAGCAGTTGCAGGCACTGGAGGGTGGGTTCCTCCTGCAGCTGTTCATTCCAGGAGTCTCTTTGTGCCACTGCCTCTTTTTTTGTGTTCTTGTGTCTAAGAATGGTCTCCTGGTACTTCCATGGTATGTACTCCAGCTGCAACTTAATTTGCACCCTAGTGAAATTCCATAGGGAATTTTCATGATAGTGTGGGCACTGATAAACACCTGCTTGGCTGGGGGTATTTTGGGGTGTTAGGGTGGTGGTGGTGGCCACAAAGCCAGGAATAGCTGGCAAGGCTGTTCTGCTTACTTTGTATGCACATATTGCTTGCCAAAGGTATTATTTCACTCAGCATTGCCAAGCTTTTTTTTTTTCTTTTTTTTGTCATAACATGCAAATTTTGTGCCTTTTTCTGTAGTAGTGAGAATTTTGAGTGAAAACACAGATATTCCATATGGAACTAACTGAGATGTTAAAAACATCCTGGCTCAGTGAGAGAACACTTGGAATTAGGAATTTTTCAACAAATATAGATGTATTCAAAATTTTATTCTCTCTGAGCTTCATGTAATCTATAACAGGCTGAATGCAAGATCTGCAGAAGAACCCCTGATGCTGCAGTGTTCTGGGCTGTGGTTCCTTCATTTACACCAATTCTTTTTTGAAATATACACAGGATAAATTTGAGTTAAACAGCATTATTCCCATTTATATGTAATCAATCACACATAGCCCAGAGTTAAATACACCAGAGTCAGTCTGGGGAGATGTCCTTGTCACTGAGTTATAAACCCACATGTAACACCAAGAGCACAGTGATTATCTCACAATATCCAAAGGCTTTGAGTCTTCAGCCTGTGCTGCAGTTGGGAACTTCCCTGTGGGGGTGCTGGAGGTGTTTTTGGATTGTGAATAAGTTGATATATGAGACCACTTGACAGCTGCACTTTGTGTACACAGAGCTGTCCTTACCTTGGCATCTTCATCAGAGCCACCAGTCAGATCTTTGGAGGGCTGGCCCATGTTTTACTCCTGTAGGGGTTTGTCATTTTGTGTTACTGCTTGTGCCTGGGGCTGTTTTCTTCTCCAGAAGGAAGTGCTCTGTGTTCCCTACAGACTGGCAGATTCAGGAAAATCATTTCTTTGGATTGCCCTTGAGCCACGTGCTAGAGGGACTTTATAACTGTGACATGTAGAAACTTTTGTTTTAATTACAAATTTGGTGTGGGGAGCAACTTAGCCAAAGGGAGAGGTTGAAAATAGGAGAGTGGAAAAATCTGCCTCCAGGCTCTACATCCCTGTGCTACCCTGGGTTTAACAGTGTTAACTGCAGAGTCAGCAACTGCTCATGTGAAAAAGTGGTATTAGAATATCATCTCATGTAATATTAGAAGGCAATTAATGCAAATTTATGAGAAATAAGGAACACCGTGTTACCCCATCTGCTCTGAGCGGACCTCAGGCTAATGCTTTACAAACCACAGTTTGGTTTTCTGTTCCAGCATTGCAGATCCCAGTGTGTGATTGTTTCTCAACCAACCTGGATGCTGCAGTACTTTTTCTGTTGGTTTTAGGAGGTCAAAAGAAAGAACCAGTAAGAATGAGCTGAAAAAATCAGAGACTTCATATGAATATTGGTGAAGTTGTGATTACACTTTGCCTAGCTTAATCTAGTAAAATCTTTGTCCAAACTTCTAATAATTTTTTCCCCTCAGTGATTAGTCTCAGAGACAGGTATTTATTGTTATATGCAGGTTTTGAGCTGTCAGCCCAGGTCCATAACTAATAAAACCGTAACAACCACCAAAGTAATAGTTAAGTTATGTGGATTTGTAGCATTTCAAGTGATGAGCAAACCATTCCAGTGTATTGGCATTTGGCCACTTTGCTATGTAATAGTGTTTTTAATGAAGAATTGCCGTGGCAACAGATCTGGAGGACATTGGGTAGCTCTTTGCTGCTGACTCTTGGAAATAAAACAGACTTTTAGCAACACATGTGTAATGTCTGAAGGTAAAGTAACCCAAAATAACTGCATCTGCTCCACTGGGAATGTAGTGTGGGACACATCAAGCCAAAGTCTGACTTACTGACTTACCAATTTAATCCTTCTGTGAAAGTGTTTCTGGATGGTGAAAATAGTAATAAGTGCAACAGTTGAAATCTGAGAATAAAATAAAGGAAACTTGAGAGAAACTGTATTGTAGATGAATTTAAGCAAAAAAAAAATGTCAGTTATTTTAAAGGCTTTAAGAATTCTAGCACCATAGGAAATGCTTCTGGATGTGTTGTTTCAATAAAAGAAGTTTTTGGGGAAAGAGGATGCAGTGAAGATGAAAAACTTCACTTGCTCTTTTGAAGAACCAGCAAATGAAAAAAGACATGAAAAGCAGAAAATGAAACAAATTCCAGTGAAGTTAAAATTTGGGGTGTTTTTTTATTAAGGGACTTTTATTTATAACAGTATTTCTTGGTGACTGAAACATTGAGCATTTGTCACATAACACAGCCAAGTTAAAACCTTAACAGTGTTTAGATCAATATAGCAAAGTAATATCATAAGATAGAGAGATCTTCAGAAGCCTATAAAGGAAAAAGGGAAAACCTCTGGGCAAGTTTTTTTTTCTTCTCCCAGGTCATTGTGGCTGATATTTGAAAGTCCACTTCAAAGGCAGAAAAATGCAGTCACCTTTTTATGTGTTAGTGGGTCGTAAAGAGAATTTACTCTCACAGTATTCTAATGTCGTGCCTTCCAGATGAAGTACTATGTTAAAGTATACATGAAGCACACTTTCAAGATGTAAATGGAATCTAAAAAAGTTTTGGGGTTTTTTTTTATATTTTAAAGATAAAAACACAGACATTACTGTGAAGGATAACACGGATGATTTCTGCCTTCGAGACACATTGAGCATTGCATCAACAGACTCCTTTGTCTCCACAGCTGAGGTAAGACTCTGAAAGATTGCTTTTTTAAAGATTCATTTTAAAGATTCATAAAGTTCAGATTTAAAGTCTGAACAGTGAACAGAAGAATCGTAATTTTTTGCTAATCACTCTAAGCAAAAATGTATTCCTCTTATGGGGGGAAAAAAAGAAACTTTCCAGGCTTAATTGTGACCAGCTTTTTTTTAATTTTTTTTTTTTTGGTGCACTGACAGAGTGTTTCCCCAACTCCTAGACAGAAGTTGCTTTTGAAAAATATACCAGATTTTCCTGAGTGAAGAAGCAGTGAGTTAAGGCTGTGGTAGTTCCTTTCACTGTGAACTGCATTTTCCTGTTCTTCTTTTCCTCCTGCCTTACCATCCTATAGAGATGTATGCAGAAGGCTCTGTATATTTTAGAGCTGGGGTTTTTTTGTTTGAGAGGAAATCATTGGAGGTTGACAGCTCCCTGTTTCAGTGTGTTCCATGCACAGTATGGAGGCACCAGCTCGAGCTGTAACTCTGCTCTTGCACCAAGAGGAAATTATTAAACAGGAACCAGAGGTCTGAGACTCTGTTATGGAAAACCTGGGGTCGAGCTGGTAAGGAAAACTCATCTGACTGTGTGAGTGGGGTGTGGGGAGTCAAATGGGGCTCCCATTGGGTTAGTGCAGCCACTGCTGGGAAGGAACCTCAGTCCCAGCAGTGAGTCTCTGGATCTGGGAGTGGGAGTGCCAGGGAGCCTCTGGAATGGTCTGACAGGGAGAATTCCTTAACAACATGACATACTTCATCTAATTTCTCTAATCTTCTTCAGTAAGACCACAAAGGATATGTAAAGAAACAATCTTTGGATAACAGGATATTTTCTATCAGCTGCAATCTGCCACAGCTCCCTTGAAGTGTTTGAAGAATCTCATATGCAGTGACACATTTACTGAGTGAGGAACATCTCCTGTTGTGCTCTCTGGGGAGCTGGAGGGATCTTGAAGAGCACTTTTCTCCAAATAACAGGAAAGGCAAAGTTGGCCTCAATAGATACATTTTGTGATAGATATTGCTCTCATAGATGCACTGCAGCTAAGCTGCTAAACTCAGCTGTAAAAAGAGAGAATTGCATCCACATGCTTTGCAGTTATCATCTGACTGTCTGTTATAGGGTTTGGTTTTCCATAGCACAATTACCTTGATTCAGTAACTCACATTAAATTGTGATTACCTTGATTCAGTAATTCACATTGTTGTGATGCCTGGCATTCATTCCTAACAAAGGTTGTATCTGTAGAGGTTAGTTACTCTTCCCTGTAATTTGGACAAGACCACAATTCAAACTTGCTTCAACTCTACCAGCTCGTGAGAGAAGCTGTAAACCACTGTAGTTTGTACATTTTGTTTCTTTTTTTTTTCCCTATGAACTTTCATAGTGTTTTTACAAGTATGTGAAGATGCTCAGTTGGGTTGCTTGGCTTAAAAAAAAAACCAAAAAAACCCCCAAAAAACAAAAGCAATCAACCAAACGAACACCCAGGATGTATCACCTCAGTGGAATCATCATCCTATCCTGGAGCTGTATTGTCCCAGTGTGTGCTAAGGAAATGTTTAAGTTAAAATTGGCAGTGTAATTGTCTTTACCTATCCTGAAAATATTCTCCACATTCTGATACCTCAGAGCCACTTCTGTCAACTCTTTCCTCCAGGACAAAGTTAGGAAGGTTTTCTCTTCCTTTCCAGCTGTTCTGTCCTTTGCCAATAGAACAAACTCTCCTTTTTCAGATTTTATGGAAGAATCTAGTGAAATTCTCAGCTGCCAGAAGTCCTGAAGACTAACAAAGCATGAATAACTTGCAGTTTAGTGTTTGAGTCAAAACACCACTGATGTTCTGGATTAAATATGAGCCACTAGGCTTGAACTGCAGGGTCAGTTCACTCCAGCAGTGGGGACAGGACATCATTGTGTGCTGCAGGTAGAAGGAAGCTGTGGATGTTCTTGTACAAATATACTGTTACCTGGATTTAACATTTTGTCCATCCTTTGGGGGGAAAAATGCCTCACATTAGTACTGCAAATAATTATGGCAATGAGAAGGAGCAATAACTACTTCCCAGTGTATTCAGCTCTTAGTGGAGAACAGTTACAGCTCTGATGTAACTGGATTAGAATTGACATACCAGATTCTTTTATTCTAGACATGATAATATCAGGTAGCTTCTTGTTTATCTGTTTTTTCACTTTCTTGTTCTTGCACTAGCAAAAGAGTGAAAGGTTTTAGTTTAGGCTCAGAGGCCTGAGGCTTTTCCAGATTTATATCAGCTAAGGGCCAAACAGGCAGTTGTTCTTTCATCATAAGCTCCCTGACTGCAGTTAAAATATTAATAACTGCCCTAAACTCCATGTTGTGATAGAAATGTATAGCAAGGCTTTTAAATCTGAAATTCATATGTGATTTTGCCCTACCAGGATTAGTAATTTCTCCTTGCAGGAAATCAGAATGTGGCACCATTTTTTGTGGTCACATCATGCTGCAAGTTGTGTGTTGACAGTTCCTTGTCTCCCTCCTACATTGTGTCCTGTCCCAAGGAGCAGGACTCTGGTTTTAGAGGCTGGAAACTGTTTCAGTGCTGACACACAGACCAAATTTAGCTCAGTGCCCTCAGGAGAAATAACTGTCACAAACCAAGACACAGATGCTTGAATGGAAGGTGATGGGGGCACTGCTTAGGAGGCAACAACAGTGTCGTGCTGTGTTGTACGAGGACAAAATCTAGGAAGATGGTTTTTAAGGAAAGAGCTGTACAAAAGTGGGACAGCTGGCAGAGTTTAAGTCATGTGCCCTTTAGGTGAGCTCTGCAGGATGGCAGGAGTGTGTGCCAAAGCTTCCTCTTGGCTGGGGCTGAGAATCAATCTGATGACTTCTCACCCGGAGTTGTGCCTGCCTGGACACCCGCAGTACACAGGTGCCTGAATCCTTACAGAGACAGTTTAGACACAGTTGTCATCCCCAAGCCCAGACAGACTTCTGCTCTTAAACACCCTCAGGCTCTCAGAAGCACTGCATAAGGGATGGTAAACACAACTATTTTCCCTAATTAAGTTATTAATACTATATCCTGTGATAAATAATGGTATTTTCTTCCCCGTTTGAGCCTGTCTGCCATCAGCTTGTGTTGAGGAAGGTTAGTATCCTTTTCATAGTCTTGCTCTCCCATCTACTGTGATCAAAATAGCTGCTACCCTTGGCAAGAACACAGCCCTGAGTGTGCCACGTAAAGGCCTCTCCCCTCTCTTTCCTGGCTTCTTTTCCATCTTCCTGAGAGAGGCTCTTTCCTGCTCTCCCTGAGCTTTGGGGCTGCCTCTCTGTTGTCAGTGCACATGCATTTATCATATCTTATTTTCATATCTTGACTAGAATTGAATCTGCAGTTCTATTATCAAATAAACTTTGCTTTCCTTGTTAAAATGTTAACTCCATCCAAAGCTTGGGAGATTTTTTAGACTTGTGAATAAAGCCTTAGCTACTCTTTTTTTTTGTTTTTGTAACAGCCTTCCTGTTTTCCTCCAGATCTTCCAGATCAACACAATTCAGTTTATTAAAGTACTATCTCAAGTGTTTTAGTTAGTAATCACCATCTCATCTTCCAACTTCCAAAGCATGTTTCGCTCTCATCCTGTAACTACCTATTTAAAAAAAAAAAAATAATCTTTTCTCTGAATGGCTTTGTCCTTTAAGGAGACCATCATCAGCCTTTTTAATATAGGGGAAGCATCATTTCTCAGAATGTAAGGAATGCTGACTGTTACAGTAAAGTGACCTTTTTATTAGGGGGAGCAAGCAAGAATTCCTAAAAGGTCTAGCATTGTTTATTTTTGTTACATTCACGTAGGTGGTTATTTTGGTAGTCAACAAGGCTTCGGTACACAGCTGAGAATTTTTCCTATTTATTAAGAAACAACTTGTGAGTAGCAAATGAGGGTACTGAGCCTGTTCCAGGGAATCTCAGACTTAAGAACTCTAGCAAGTTCCAGAGGTTTGGTGCTTTACAGCAACGATTTCAGCATCTCTTCACTAGCAGATGCAGCCCTGAAGCTGAAGTGTCCAGAGCAAACTGATTAGCATGTGAACAATCCATGTTGTAACCTTCAGAGACACAAGGAAGCACCACAAGCTTAGGCACGAATCAGCACTACAGGCTTTGGAGTTTGGAAGGTGTGTCCATATTATTTCAGCAGAATGAAGTCAGGTGTCCACTGCAGGTCACCAGAAATGTCCTGTGCTGTGGTCACTGACTGCGGTGTCTCTCTCGAGCCCTGAAGGGATGGAAGTCAAGCCTTCCAGGACGAGGTTGCTGCTGCTTTAGGCTCATGAAAACCCTGAGATTTGCTCAGTTTAGAGCATGGTGCTAGTAAAGCCAAGGTTTGGACTTTGATCCCTGTAGGGGCTGTTCACTTAAGAGTTAGTCTGGATCCTTGTGGGTCCCTTCCAACCCAGTGAAACCTGTGGACACCCCCAGCCCTGAACTGCAGTCACCTTTTTATCTCTGCTTTGTCTGCATTTTCATGTTCTTCTCCATGACAGTGAGGAAGTAGCAGACATTTGGGGGCTGGCATGTCAGGGCCATCCTCACAACCCTCTGCCAGCACTGTTGGCTGTGGTGGAGCACCTTGTCATCCTCAGAGGTGTGGGAAGGGTTTCAGCATGACACTGGCTGTGCAAAAAGGTGTCCACTAGAGAGTGGTTTGGTCTCATTGGGATTTTTTTAGCCAAACAAAACAATTTAAAATGGAACCTGACAGTTTATGGAAGGAATTGTATGTATTTGCCAGAAGTAAAAGGTTACTGGTGTGAGTGACTCAACCCCCACGTGTAAGTTCCAGCAAATGAACACCATCTAACAGTGTGTGACACTTGTCACAACACCAGCTCTGCACTGAAATCTCTGACTTTTTTCATGTCCTTAAATGTTTAGATGGACAAAAGCAGGTACTGGCACTTTCCCTGCAGCAGGAAAGCCAACTTGGCCAAACTGTTGCTGCAGTGTGTGGAGAAGGCACACTGGGATCATCTCACCAGCACTTGGCTGGGTGTCCTCGCTGACAGGAAGAACTTTGCAGCATGTATTTATTTGAAAATTTTAATGGAGGTTTGATACAAAGTTCTACTTTAATCTGATTTGTTTAAATCGTTCTCAAATATGGGGTAACTTTTTATATAGTTCGATTACTTTGACAGTTACTTTTTAAAGATGTTTCCAGGCTATGTTTTTATAGCCTAGAAACACAAGTTTGTTTGCCCCATACAGGATATTAAAGAAAAGAAAAGATAATTAAATATATATATATATAATTAAAAAAATAAAAGCTTTTTTCTTTTGATTATTAATAATATGATATAATGTTTATAGTGGAAATTGTAGCTAGCCATTGTTTTGTTGATTAAATATGATACCCTGTAAACAGGAGTTCTCTGTTATTTATGTGCTTTGATTTATTAATCTGATTTTGGGTTTTTTTCTTGCTTTAAAAATGTCTGTGAGTTCACCTTAATTTGTACAATAATCACAGAATTAAAACTGCCAACAATGAAGACCTTTTTGGGAGCCTGTCATATGAAATTCTGAGTGCTCATGCTTCATACCATGTGCTTTGGTAACTAGCAGACATAATTCCCAGCGAAACAAAAACAGGGGTGGGAGGATGTTACTATTTCTGGTTTCCTAAAGATCTGCATGATGCAATCATTCTGTACTTTGTGACCTGGCAATTATTTTCTTTTAACAGCTTGAAGACCCATTAGATTTAACCAGACAGTTTAAGAACTTACCTAGGCAAATTAAATATAAAATTAAGCTGCCTCCATGAGTTTTGAAACTTGAAACTGTAGCTTTGAGATTCTAAGAGTTACGAAGTAGGTCTTGCGAGGTGTGGTGTATTTATTCTGTGTACCAGTTGAGTGTTGCCCCTTTCTTTTAAGCAGATGCAGAAAAGGATGCATCTATCAGTAGAGTATCAGGAAAATTCTTGAATTTGTTTTTATCTTTCCAAAAAATACGTTGTCAAGCTCTTTAATGAACTTCCAAACGATTTCTCTGTCAGCTTACAGAGCACAGGGAGATCCGTAACACGTACGGGCTGGACTCCCTTTGCCACTGCCCCTTGTATGAAGAAGCCATGCACTTGGCAGAAGAAGGCAAAATATATTCACGAGTGTTAAGGTACTGATTTATGTCTGTTTAACTATTTTCCAGAAAAGCAAAACTTAAAATTAAATATTCTACCTAGAAACCATTTTTTTTCCATTTTTTTAGGAGTTAATTGCACTAGGTATTTTTTCTAAGAGTTAGACTGATGTGACTGTTCTGGTGCTTCTTTTCCTAA
The DNA here is from genome assembly GCF_001715985.3 of Manacus vitellinus. Taxonomy (NCBI): domain Eukaryota; kingdom Metazoa; phylum Chordata; class Aves; order Passeriformes; family Pipridae; genus Manacus; species Manacus vitellinus. Next base: position 2,359,588 of record NW_021940737.1, on the reverse strand, counting down.
TGGTCTTTGAAAACTTTTCTGTTTTGTGTAGGACTGAAATGTTTGAATGTCTAGGAGACAGTGACTTCCTTGCTAAGCTGCACTGTATTCGACAAGCTTTTCAGGTAAGCAGTGAGGAGGGTGATTTGTCTGTCTCCTTAAGCCTAAACTAAAGGACATGGCATTGAAAGCACTCTCTGGGCCAGCATTTTTATAACTTGTTCTGGAGTTAAATATTTTCTTGTTGCCTTTACATTTCCATAGTTCTGAGACGAGATGAATTTGCAGAGGAGTCCCAGTTTTATGATTAGCTTTGGAACCTTTGCACCAAAGGCTTATTAGGAGCTGGTCCACCATACCAGGGGTTATAATTGTCTGAAATGTGATTGGAGTGTTTAAGGTCACTTTAGTATAACCTGTGCATGAACATGTCTGTATTTTCTGAACCCTTTTCTAGGTAATTCTTTCAGAAACAGCAAACAGAATATTTCTTGCTGAAAGTGGAAGAAAAATTTTGTCTGCTTTAATTGTGAAAGCACGAAAGGTAAAAGGCTTTTTTTAACTAATGTTTTATTGTTTATGTGACTCCTGCCAGAATTCACTTTCCACTGCAAATAAACCACATCTCTTGTTGAGTTTGCTTGATACTCGTTGCTTTTACTTTACAGAATCCAAAGAAATTTGAAGATGTCTTTGATGAAATGATATATTTTTTGGAACAAACAGACCACTGGGATAATACTGAAATGGAACTTGCTGCTAGAGGAGTGAGTCTGAATTTCTGAAAAGTGCTTTTACCCTTAATAGGATCTAAAGGATCCTATTGAGCCATAGGATCTAAAAATAAAATTTTACAATTCAGAATTGTGGGAAAGGCAACTCTTTTTTTGTTTGTATTGCTGATTTAGAGAATTGGCATCCACCAGCACCAGAAAGTACTTTTTTTTTTAACTTCTCCATAGTATGTTTAATGCATTTGAATGTGGTGCATGCTGAATTCCACTGCTGAAAGAGAAACTAGGTTACTTAGGCCATCTTTTCCTTTAATACAGGTGAAAAATCTGAATTTTTATGATGTTGTTCTGGACTTCATATTAATGGATTCATTTGAAGATTTAGAAAATCCACCTATCTCTATACAGAATGTAGTCAATAACCGCTGGTTAAATTCCTCTTTCAAAGAAACAGTGAGTATTCTTGTGTAATGTTCATACCAATTAATCTGCAGTATGTGGATGGTGTGATCAATATAAGTGTGTTGTGAGCATTCTGATAGAAATTTCTGTGTCTGCTGAAAGTGTTCTGGTGCTCTGTGCTTTGTATCCTTAAAGTACAATCTAAAAACAAGAGTAAATGCAACAACTGCAGGATAAAGGCTGTGTAAAGTCCAGTTTAGCTTCCAGTATAACTGAGTGTGTACCTGAAATATTCCTCAAAAGAATTAAACAGATTGTATTTTATCATAACAGCAGTTGAAAAGCTACAAGTCTGGGCCCAAAACATACAGAATGGTTGAATGTATCAGAGAAAATACTTCAGCTTGTCCTGCAAAAATTAGTTTCCTCTGAGGAAGTAGAATTTTAGAGGGGAGGTTTCACTTAGCCACGTCTGAGGTATTAGATCCAGGTTCTGGTTCAGAGACCAGAGATTTAGCAACAAGGCACAAAGCTGCAAGGAAACAAAAGTAAACTAACACAGTGCAGGCATTCAAATGTTGATTGCAATTCATGATTTCTCATCTGGGCCTGTTTATTTGTCAGATAGATCTGTTAGGGACACAGGCTTCCGCCATGGTCAACTGGTACAGATACTGCTGTCGTTTCGTCCATTTTTGTCTGTAAAATGCCAGTTTGCCTTTTGTTTTTGTCTTTCAACTGAAACATTCCCTCTAGAGAGAAAAGTGCCATGCATGTATTTCTGTAATTCTGGGGTAACACTGGCTCTGTGAATAGTTAATTCTCCTGCAGCACTGAAGGAGAGTCAGATGAGGATAGGAACAAGCTCTGAGGGGAAAAAAGCCCAGTACTGATATCAGTATATTGTATTTCACAGGTCCATATTTGGACAAAACTCCTTAACTGAATCTGAAGCTATTGCAAGAATGTTTTTGCTAAAATGAAAAAGGACATTTTAATGTGTTCACATTCCACATAATATCTAAAATAGTTACTTATGTCTGAGCACATGCTTTAGTATATAAGAGGCTGGTCCTCAGTTAAACCCAGAGAGAATTGCTAACTGTTGTAACTGTAAAATCAGTCAGGGATGCCAAATTACATTTGAATTAAACTGAAGAAAATGTTGCAAGGATAGATCTGAAATGACACGTATGAACTACATATAAATGTGGTTATTTGTATCAGCTGCTGTTTTGTAGTTTTAAACTTTTTGCTATCACAAGGTTGAAACTGCAAACAATACATGTCCCCAAAATATAGAAATACAGTATTCTGCAGGTAAGTTCTTTTGAGATGAAAAATGACTTGGACTTGCTTTTTTTTCTTTTAACAATTAGGCTGTAGCTTCAAGCTGTTGGTCAGTATTGAAGCAGAAAAGACAGCAAATGAAGGTAAGTTGCCCTTCAAAATTATGTGGAACAAAGTTATTGATCGGCTCCTAAGAATTTGAAGTTCAGACAAGAGGCTTCCAATTGTGGAAATTTAGCTCATGGGGCCCTAACACCTGTTTTTTAGCAAAAACTGAAAGATTTTTCAACCCAGTTTGGGTCCAGTCAGCAGTGTTGACAGTAATTCTGTTCAGGTTACCACAGCCCTGCTGTAGTAAGTGTGTTAGGCTTTTATGAAGACTTAATGTTAAATAATGGAAATTTATACTAAACTTACTGTGTAACTTCTGTCTCCAATTTTCCATCACTTAGGTGCCTGATGGATTTTTTGCACATTTCTATGCTATATGTGAACATATCAGCCCTGTTTTGGCATGGGGCTTTTTGGGCCCTAGAAATTCCCTTTATGACTTATGCTGCTTCTTCAAGGTTTGCAACTTTTTTTTTTTAATTACCACTTATCTAAATGAAAAAAAATATCTTCCTGATTAAAATAAATTAATATTTTATTTATAAGTATAAACATTTCCATTTTCCTAAGATTAGGGCTAACAGTAAGAAAGCATGAAAACTAAATATTTTAAAATATTTTAAAAACATTATTAAATGTTTTAAGCTTAGAACTGTTTTGCAGTCTGTTTTAGCACACTTCTGTCTCAGCAGCAAAATGGATGCTTGTAGGAAACATGTAAAAGAAATAGCTGCTAGTAAGTGAATACGAGTTTTTCTCTTTATTTTTTTCCCCTGGCTAGGATCAAGTGCTTTTCTTCCTCAAAGACATTTTTGATTTTGAAAAGGTGAGGTACTCCAGCATGGAGAGCCTGGCTGAGGATCTCACCCAGCTGCTGATCCGACACACGGAGCTGCTCATGGCTTACCTGGGAGCAGATTCCCTGAGACACGTGGGGGCCTGTGTGAGCTCTCATGGGCACGTCGTGCCCAGCGGGCTCTTGGAAGCAAAAGTCCAGTAAGCCCTGAAAATCCATGACAAATGCCAGGGAGTGCACATTGGGGTGCTCCTTCCCACCTTTTTTCTCTAATGCTGAAGCTACACCATGGCTCTCAGTGAGCAAGCAACTGGAAATGCATCACGTCACTCAAGTGTGGAAAAGGACTCAGGGAGGTTAAATGTACACCTATGAAAAGAAATGGGGAGTGTGTTACTGTATATACCTGAATTAATTTTGCAGCCCAGCTGTCGCTGTATTTATACTTCATGTATCCCAAAGCTTTTTTCTGTAATATTTGGGTAAAGTTTATTTATGAAATACTGTACTTTTGCACAGATGATTTGTGAGTGAAGCTGATGGAGTTGTTCCCATTTAAAGGCTTACAGTACAAAGTGTTCATTGCAGAGTCTCATCATTAGGTGTCTGGAAGGTGTTTTGCCTGCAGTCTCTGATTCATGTGACACATGCAATAAAGGAATCACACTCACAAAACTGAACATGTTGCCCCTGCCCTGGGATTACATTTGTGTGGGTGTAAGCAGCCATTCTGTACTGCAGTGCAAGGGAGCAGTGCAGGAAATGCAAGCACTGTTGGGGCAGGAATGACTGCCAGTATGCATTTTTTTACTTTATTTTGTTTTAAAATATCTAAACATCATTAAGGTGTTTAAAAATACTTATTTATATTTTAAAAGCTATGCTAGCTTCACCAATTAATTTTAAAACCTTTCCTTGTTCTAAAACTGTTACTACTCTATGTGGTGGTAAATTAACCAATAGCATTCTCAGTTCATATGTAGCATTTCAAAATATATTTTTAAATAAGTATGTATGGTAAGATTTGTTAATCATGAAACAGAATTGAAGGCAGTGTTTTATAATTTAAAGCACTTCAGTCTTCCTCCCTTCTCTGTGGGAAGTCAGGTGTCTATTTAAGAAATTCAAGCAGTTGTGGCCATCTGTGTGCAGTGTGAAACTGTGGCTCAGGCTGTGGAACCCTGAACTTCAGGCAGCACAGTCAGAAAGCCTGAGGGAACTCACAGTAATGTTTTTTCCTGTTCTGGGGGTAATAAATAATGATGAGGTATAATCTTTGAATTTCTGTAAACTGAAGCAATGCTTCATAATTAGTTTAGGCTCTTAAACTACACTTACATATGCTTTGCCACACAGAGCCAGCCCACAAGAATCTGTCCTGTGTCAAGAAATACAGAGTAAGTAATTACAGAGCAATTCCAAATATTCAGATATTTGAGAAGCATGTTGTTAAAAATCTAAGATATCAAAACAATCCTTGACTAGAAAAATGTCACCTTTTGTTGCAAACACAACCCAAAATGACAATAGCCAAGAGGAGGGCCTGTGTAATTCATAGATTTTACCGAAGCCAACATTTTGCTCCTTTGTTGTACTCATTTGATAAGTACAAAAATGATGAAAATGTGTCATATGACTTGTGTGAAATGCCAACTGATTATAATTTATTTAACAAAGAAAAAAGTATACTTCTATGTGTAATAAAAGAGAAATTCCAAATGCTGCTCTTGGCCTGTTTCCACTGTTCAAGTTGCTGAGCTTGGCACTGTGCTCCGTGCTGGATTTTTTCTTTTCTCTGCAATGTCTTCATTGTGGGCATGTGAAGTTTTCTTCACCTATCTCAGCTTTTGAGCAGATAAGTATGTTTAAGCTATCTGTGTTTTGGCAGCTTATTGCAAGTCTATGAGTGAAATTATGTGGAACAGTAAAGGTGTCTTGTTGGGCTCATAATCAATAGGAATAGCTGGAAATAGTAGCAGAGTAAGTGGCATATTCCACAGCAAATGCACTAGCTGTAGGTAGCAAAGGAAACTGTCTCTCTGGTCTAATAAACTGATAGGAAGAAAATTACACCTTAACATACATCTCAGAGAAACAGAAATGCACTTTTTCACAGAAGTAAATGTATATTGAGATTTTCATGGTTTTTACAAAAAGCTTTTGAACAAAGTGCAGCAGCATTGCACAGGAGGTTATAAATGTTTCCAGATACTTTAAAAGTTGGTCTTCTGTCAAAAATGAAAGGATTTTTTTTAAATAGAAGAATGAGAAGGATCTAAAAAAACACCAAAATATTTAGAAAATGAGGAAGAACTTGATAATATCTGACTTAAAACAGGAGCACTTCCACATGCTCGTGGAGCTCTCGGAAGTCCACAGAATGGGGTTGGAAGTTGAACTGATGTCTTTCCCAAAATTAGAAACACAAGTTCTGGTTGTTTTAAGATACCAACAAATGTTTGATTCAGAAGCAGTTCAAAAATGAAGAGCAAGGAAAGGGAGAAAAAGAAAGAGGAAGAGGGAAATGTACATGTGGGTAGGCTTTTGATCCCCTTTGGCTCTTTTAGGACAAAAAAACATTCTTCTATTCTGTCCTTTCTAACTTCAAATGGGAGATGAAGGTCTCCTTGTAACATAGAACTGGAGTCAGTTCTGTTAAAAGCTTCACCTGAGCTAGCAGGTGTGTCCAGAGTATCTGCTGATAACCAGCCATGTGGCCTGAGAATTTCAGAAGTGCAGCATCTCTGAAAACACAAGTGCCAGAGCTGCAGCACAGCAGGGACAGGATGATGCAGTTCTACTCTAGCGACTTCAAAATCAGAATTTCGTTCAGAATCTCTAAATTTGGGTAGTTTTGAATGCCACTTTCCATGCTAATAAGAACAAGCTAAATTTCAAAGCCATCCTCTTCTGCCATAACTGTGCTCCTAAAGTCAGAAATGTTGAATGTGTAGGGATTATACAAGAATCAAATATTTATATCATTTGTAATTTAGTTGTAATAATAATCTCACTTTTAATGTGTTCTTAATGATTATTATACATTTCTTTTGTAGTCTTTGGTTTCTATCAAACTGGACGTGTCAAACCAAGTGTCAGAGTAAGATCATTTGTGACCTTTCTATTGCCTAATGAAGTGCAGCTGTGTATATGAAATAAAATATTTCAGTGAAACAACTGTTGCTCATATAACTGTATCTAAAACTTGAATTCGCACGATTCTTGAAATCTGTTGCAAAATTATTTCATAGGGCAGGTGTTTTGATACCAGTTAGTCACCTTGAAATTGGAATTCGCTGCCTGAAACCAACAAAAAGCAACTATTACAAAATATATTATATAAATGAAAAAAATATTGAATGGCAACAGCTTTTGGGCTGTGCAGTTTAAATTGGGGGAAAGTTCATGTGCTGTCCTTCAAAAGCCAAACACGTTTTGTCTTCGATGGCCGTTGTTGAGATCTGCACAGCCTAAAGTCATGTGGTTATTGTCCTAGTGTTTATAATCCAGCTGAAAGTCGGGCTCCAGTGTGACAGACACAACACTAGAGAGATAGGAAGAAGAAAGTTCTGCACTGGAGACCTTGCAGTTGAACGTGTAGGAAACAAGTCATCTTTAAGCAGGAAAAGGAACGTATTCAGATGTAATAAAATAACGTTCTGCCACCGCTTTGTAAAGTTCCCAGAGAAAGGCGCTGCTTTGAGCCACCGCGCTCTGCCTCTCGCAGTCTGGCACTGGGGAGATTCCTCCCCGCTCCACCAGCACTGTCACATTACTATTATTAGTTGATCGCTCTCCATGTGCCAT
>NW_021940737.1:2338374-2351024 GCF_001715985.3 Manacus vitellinus | reverse complement strand
GTGGGTTGGAAGAAAATATTGGGCTTCTGTGACAGCTTACAAACTGTTTATTATCATGTTTGTTTTAGGTAAATAAGAACTTCTGTTAATGCAATAAGCATGCTTAATGAAACGTGTTAATTCAAACATTAACCAGCAAGTAGCTGTATGGTAGAAAACATGTACTCTTAACCTTAGATCTCGGGTCTTAAGAGACCTTAAATCTCTTAGAAAATTGACCAGTGAAATTACATTGTAAACTAATAATTAGTCTTATAAGAGGGCCAAGTGTAGTAATTAAGGAAGATACAGAAGTATGAAAACATGCTTAGTATATGTAGAAAGAACAGTCTGAGTCAAGAGCCTATCTTGAGCTCAGGATATAAGAGCTGGGTAGATGGTTTAAGACTTTGCTAGGGAATACCTTCTCTGACTGCTTTTGGAATGTATTAGATGAGTGGTTTCCTCAGTGAATAAAGTCAGACGAGCATCTACCATAGGTGGTTGAAGTTGGCTGTGGGGAGGTGGAGGGCAAAGCCGATGGCACTGGGAGGGCAGGGCAGGAGGCGATGGAGGTGCCCCTTTGCTGTGCACCCGAGGCAGCCACAGCTGCTCAGAGGAAGGTTGTACACACGAGTGGGCTTTCACAGCACTGCCAGAGGGGGGTTGCTGAAGTGGAAGCAGCAGCACATCTCGAGGAAGGCAGGAGACCTCTCCTCTGCAGCAGAGGCACCACACGGGCCATGACCACCATGGGGTGACCAGCCCTGTGTTCAGCCTGAGCTGACCAGGAGGATTTCCAAGAAGAGGCAGATTGGCTGTGTCCTGTCAGTGGGGAAGGGAATATACAGATGGCAACAGTGCTTCATATCCAGTATTTTACCCCTTGTTTCAGCACCTTCATCTCTGAAGTCCTGTCAGTCCTTTCAGCAGACCTGAAATCACACTGTTGGTCCTCAGCTGCTGTGACACAGCAGGGGATGAAGGAATTATGGCGTGGGGCAAAATACGCTGATTTTTCTGTTGGGGAGTTCACAATTTACTGCCACCTGCAATTAGGATCAGCAGATACCGTGGAACATGAAGTCATGGGCCAGAAGATCCCAGCAGGATTTCCCCCTTAACAGAGCACTCTCTCATCCCCCACTACCTTTGCTCTGGAGCCTGTATACCCCATAACAGTAAGAAGAGAGCAAGGAATTAACAGATCTTTTCTACAGAGAAGGATGATTTCATTTTTTTAGCACTTTGGACTGTGTGGCACTGTTGCATTAAGAATGTTTATAGTTACATAAAGAAACACAGGCATCCCTTGTATTAAATATGCTTTTACAGGTAACAGCATATCTGTAAGGACTATTCTATAATATGAATAGTCCTTATATGAGACTCTCAATAATATAATATGAGACTCTCAATAAATGTTGGAGTGTGATAAATTCAGAGACCTAGGAAAAGATTGTGTATGAGATTGGATTAGCTGGGGCAGTTATTGGTGAGCATTCTGGTCTTTAATTACAAAGACTTAACGAAGGAAATACAAGGAAGTGGAAGTAGTTTTGCATTTTGTATTATGGAAAATGTGAAGTTTAGACAGCTGGTGTTGATTGTCATAACTCATTGGCTTCAGTGGAGCTGACAGTTTATGCCAGCTCAGGATCTTCCCCTGTGCACGATAATTTTAGTACCTACTTCAGTATCTGTAATTTAGTACAACAACTGGTAGTGTCATTCCAGATCAGTTTTAGCAAGGACATAAATGAGGAACACTTCCCCTCCTCTTTCCAGTTCTATTTAGTATTTTGTTTAATATTTTAACACTGTTTTCCTCTCCTTAGTTCTCTGGCTGCAAGTAGTGAGTTGCCAGCTCTGACAATGTGGTTTTCTTATATAATGGAGTCTTCCCTGCAAGTAGATCACAAAGAGGAGACAGATGGTAAACGTAACTTGGTGCCATGAAGGGCTTATTTATAACTCACAGGACCCAGCAGGAGAGCAGGGGGCCTCCCAAAAGGAGACATCACAGAGGAACTGGACCTCTTTTAAAGTCCTGGCTTCATAGTCCTGCTGTAAAGAGTAGTGTTCAGTCCAGGGAAATGCTGGTATTTGTCGTGTCTCCTGTGAGGATGTTATTCACAACTCTGAAAATCAAGAATTTTTTTTTAAGAAAAGGAAATTTTATTATTTATGGGAAGTCTGGGGTTTTTTTTAATCTGGTTAAAGCTGCACAACTTTTTTTTTTTTTTTTTTTTCTGGGGTTTTTTTTAATCTGGTTAAAGCTGCACAACCTTTTTTTTTTTTTTTTTTTGTATCAATTGAGGACTCTGACCTCCTTTCAGAAATGGAAATTAATTAAATTTAAGGAGATGAATTTCAGGACTTGTGAGCCATCAAACCTGTGTCCCCTGGATGTTTTGGCTTTTTGTGTTCACTTTATTTTGCCTGAAGTAAGGTTTTAGGGAGGCTGCATGAAAAATTGAAAAAGTGCTGTGATCAAAACAGCACTTTTCAGATCAGATCATATCGGAGGTGATTGCTTATCATTTGCAGCAAACAAATAAGATAATTGAAAACACTTCTTTTTTTTTACAGAACATTTCTAATCTGTTGCCTAGTTTCCTGTGCATTATTGGTTTTGTATTAAATTTTCACTTGAACTTTGAGATTTTTTTTTTTTTTGAGTGAGAAGCTTCAGTAAGGAGCTCTTACAGCTTCTCCTGAGATATGCTGATCTTGGGAAATAAGAGATGAGACTGCATCTTAAGCTTCATAATAGGAGGCAAAATAGTTTCTGAGGTATCTATACAAGTAGATTTGTGTTGCCTCAAAGAATAAGCATTGCTTTTATTAGATGAGCTCTGGGGGAAAATTCTTACTGCAAAGCAAGAATACATATGTATATACACACAACTTAAAAATGTAACTGGTTCATCTCAAAAGGGAGTTAGTAGGTCAAGGTTTCTTGGGTTGGCAAATTTATTACTGCACACTTTTGCAAAGCTATTGGCAGGTTAGGAAGTCACTGTTCTTCCATGACATGGAAGGTGTCAGGATTTTTTGATGTAGCCACTTGGGTTTTCCCAGAAAGAAGACCTGGACTGTGACCCTCTCCTGGTGATCAGGCAGATCCAAAGGAGCTTAGGGCCACAGCTGTAATTCCTGGAGCAATGGTCACTGCCACACAAGCCAAAACTCAAGGAGTGTTCCTTTTTTTCTTAAACATTTTGGATTGTCTTCACTGCAATTTACTGCTCTGCCTCGAGGGGTGCCCAAGGTGTGTCCTGCTGCTGGTCCTGCTGAGGCTTAGTGGCCACGGAGAGGGATGAAAGTGCAAACATGGATGGTATCATGTTTAGCAATGCTCTGCTGCTTTATAGCCATATCTTTCAGCATCAAAGGTGCAGGTAGGATGACTTGCAGAGGCAAAATGCCACGGAGCCAGCTGGCTAACCTTCAAACATATTAAGAGCTGGTGATGCCAACAAGCTGGAAAGCAGCCCAAAGTAATAGCAGATATGGCAGAATTCCACATGGCAGGAACAGCTCTGCCATCCTCCAGGCCAACAGCCTGTTGGACTGGCACAATTTTGGAAGTTTAGACAGCAGGAATCCACAGGGAAAATTACTTCCAACATTTGCACTTTTAAAGAAAATTTCAGATTTGTTATCCCACTGTCAAGGGGTCCAGGCAATTGGAGCTATCAGGAAGGTTCAAGACAAAGTCTTGACTCGTAAACATCTTCTTACAATTAACTGCACATTCTGAATCAGACATTGGAAAGGGCTGTTTTCAAATGGCTTTAAGATGAAGCCACATCAACTGGGTTTGTTGCTGCAGTGAAGATTAGAGGTGCCCTTCTCCTGAGTTGTTCAGGTGAAATGGAATTTCTTGGGAAAGATTATCTTTGGGACTTACCTCTCTGCTCCAGCCCTGTGTGAGGGCTGCCAGGTCTCCATGTCCTGGGCTACCCCAGTGCATGGATTGCACCAGTGCATGACATTCCTTTGTTTTCTGGTGGGTTCCTGGCACTCAGGGGATTGATAGAGCACAGATAGCAGGAGCACTGCAGTCATGTTATGGTTTCTTTTCTCCTACAAGCTCAGATAGACTGGAAGGTGAAAAAAAAAAAAGGAAAGGGGGGCAAAAAAAAGAAGGAAAATCTAAAAGAAAAGACAAAGGCTTGTCCTGAACTTGAAGTGCCTTTCTGTTTGGTTCCTAATAAATACAGTGCACTTTAAAATTTCTAACAACACACCAGAGCTTGGCTCCAAGCTGGTTTGCTTTTTTTTTTTTTAAATGGAAATTAAAACCCAATATCTAGAACTATATAGAGGAGTTATGAGCATGAATAGTGAATCATAAGCTTGTTCTTTTAATTACTGTGGCACACTTAGAACCTATTCATGTCTTCAAAAGCCTCAGAGGACCAAGTGAAATTGTGATACATTGATTTCAGCCTATGCAACCTTATTTACAGGAAGATGGTTAAAGCATCATTTAAAAGGAAAAGGAAGGAATATAACTACAACTGTTTCTTTCAGGTAGAAACAGAAAGCAATCTTAAAACATACCAGGTGCAGAGCACAGTACAGTAACCATGAATGACATTGCACAGAAAACTGAGGTAGGTACCTATTTTAAAGTCATCAAAGCAATGCAATAATTTACTACTGATGCTTGCAAAAGTAATAATTACAGAAAAATTGTAATAGACATTTATACTGGAATGCTGCTATTGCTGTTATTTGATAGAGTCTGTGAATTATGTTCTTACTGTTATTAGATAAACATGGAGGGGGAAGGCAAAATAAAGGCAACAAAATACAAAGAAACTTTCAGTGTTGATGGGGTAATTCTGGACAACATGTCACCTGCTGAAAGGTGACAAAATATGAAACATGGAATGTTTTCAGCCAGTTTTCTCAGTATTTATTACTTTATTTAGAACACTCTTGTCATCATCACTGTAAAAAAGAGAAAACTTCCCAGCAGTTCTGAGAAGTGGGAACTTCTCCTGCTGTTTGGGCACCCAGAGAGTAGCACTGGCAAAGAAATGTCCATTTGCTGTATCAGTATCAGAGTCCTGCAATCTTTGCACTTTATAACATAAAATCACTGGGATTCTCTGTTTCTCTAAATATTAAGAAAGTGAGCATGTAATGCACTGGGAGTTTGAAGTTAAGAAATACTACTATTTATTTAAAAAACTGTATATGGCTGCTGAAGTGTTGCAGAAACCCCTCATTACATATTGTATTATACATCTATGACTTTATATCTGTTTTAAGTGTTGGGGGCAGAGGGGCTCTGGTGGCTGCTTAGGATTGAAAGCAACAATCTAAATCTGTAATTAATGTTTAAAGCCCCAGTACCTGAGAATGTACATTCACACAGTTCATATACTTGTTTTGCAGCTCTTCATTGCAATTGCTTATAGCCTAAGTTTAATGTAATGCTAAATGTTTTGGTTCTTTTAATATTTATTGCTATTTATGGCTTAACTGATGATGGCTCATGGCACAAAGTTCCTAGTAGCAACTGCACTTCTGTTTTATGTTCTCACATTCTTTCTAATCCAATCTATCAGAATATTTCTGTCCATCTGCTTCAACTTTTCTTTTTTTCTCTTATCTTCATTTCTTCTATATCTTCACCAAGATTCTGCTTTCTTCATCTAAACCCGTCCAAAAGTCCTATGTGCCCAAGCTTCACAAGGGCGATGTAAAGGATAAATTTGAAGCAATGCAAAAAGCAAGGGAAGAAAGAAATCAAAGGAGATCTAGAGATGAAAAGCAAAGAAGAAAAGAACAATATGTTAGAGAGAGAGAATGGAACAGGAGAAAGCAGGAGGTTGTTTTCTTTGCTAATATTTTGTGTTAATATTTGACATTCTGCCTGAAAATCTATTCACATTATTTTAAGACAATAACATTGGGATTTTATTAGTTATAAAGACAGTTTATTTTCTGTGTTTCATCAACTAGATGAAAGAACTGCTCGCATCTGATGAAGACGATGACACCAAATTATCTAAAACAGAAAAAGGTTATGTCCCAAAACTAATAGGTAAGAGAGGCCCAACTTTAAAGTCACCTGACAAGTATTAGATGGAAGTATTTATCAGTGTATTTCACATCCACAGGGACTGTTAAAGGCAAATTTGCAGAAATGGAGAAGCAAAGGCAAGAAGAAGAAAGAAAAAGAATGGAAGAAGAAAGGAAGCGCAGAATCGAACAAGATATGATTGAGAAAAGAAAAATTCAAAGAGAATTAGCCAAAAAAGCCCAGGAGGTATGTTGATCTGATCACACCAGGCAGGGTACAATTGGAAGCAAACAGCCACAAATTAAAGTTTTGTATTGATCAGAAAGATTCAATCTTAAGATTTCTGACAGTGGTGATTTACGTGATGCTCAGTGGGATGGAGGTGGGAAATAATGTTCAGAGACTCTTCCTCTTCACTTCTTTACAGTAAATCTTTTTTTAAGCTCTAAAACTGAGCTACAGATGAAACCAGGCAGGCAAAAATGTGGCAGGAACCAGGCACAAATTTTGGTGTCCTATGCAAACAAGAGTTTATAGTGTTTGCTAAACTAATTTGAAAATGTTTCTTATATTTTACCAACTCTTACTTTTGCTTGTAACATGAGCCAATTGTTATTTAACCAAACAACAGTAATACGTAACTTAGGTTTGAATTTGTTCTAAGAAATGAAAACTGGGAGTCAGTTTTCAGACAGTGTTTTCTACTAAGGCTTTTAACATTGTTACAACTGTGCTTTTAACTGGCAATGTATCTACCATATTTTTAATCTACTCTGCAAGGCAGAAGTACATACATGTAGAATTTTAGAATTAACATGAAGCAAACATTTGGCTTTGGTGGTTTTTGCTTTTGTTTGGTTTTGCCTTTGTTTGCTTTTGTTTGTATTTTTTTTGTTTGTTTTGTTTCTGTTTCACACAATTCTGGAATGCTTAAATGAAGACTCAAGTACACTTCTTAGTTCAGCCCTGCCCTGTTAAAATGCTGTAGCATATTTTCTCTAGGATGTTTTATGTCACGTTGCCTCTTCCTCCTCAAGCATTCCAGCCAAGGTCCAGTCCTTATCACCCCTGGGAATTTAAGTGCTACCTACATATCTCTGATAAAAAAAGAATTTCCAGTTCTGTGTTTGCAACTCTAAGGCAAAGAGCCAAAGTAATGTAATCCTATGAAATTCTCATTTAATAGATTGAGGACTTAAACAATACGGGAACTGAATCAGCAGCTGAGGTAATCAGATTTTTTTAAAGAAATGTTCACCTACATTTTTATTCACTTTTGTTTTATTGTTGTAATTTGGGTTGGGAAAACTTCGAAAAGGGCACACAAATACCTGCTTAAAGTTCAACCAAGGAGCTAACAAATTTTTAGAGTATATGGAACTAGATGTCTGTTCTTGAAATCAGTATATTGAATTTTGAAAAAGAGCCTGCACTGTGAATACTTTGTGGTTAGTTAAAAAGATCTAAAATGTAAATATTCAAAGCCACCAGAATTATTTGATATATATTGGTAATGATACTCTAAGTCCTCTGGCTTTGGAAAGAATCATCTTAAAAGCTCTTTGCCTTAAACTTGAAATTAAAAGGGGCTTCTGACAACATACAGATGTTTGAACACCTCACTCAGTGAACTTTTTTTTTTTTTAATTGACTAATTTACCATTTGGATTTTAAGTCTTGAAAATAAATGTTTAATTTCAAAAAGCTGGGTCCAAAGGTCCTATTGTCTTTTACTAACACAAGAAGATCACACTCCTACTACAGTTTTGGAAAGCAAAAAATACCCCTCAGAATCCATTAGCTTTAACTTATTTGACAGTGTCCCTGTTAATCCCGGTATTCTGTGGAGAAAAACAAAAAAGGTAAAATGTATTTTGGCAAGTAAGTTGCAAAAATAGCTTTGAATCAGCAAATTCCTTCAAAAAACAATTACTGTGCCTGAGAAATTACAAATTGCCCTCTAGAGCCACTGGCTTATTCCAGCCACAGTATTTCCTTTACATGGTAAATGTTAAAACTGGAAGTGGAGTGTGGTTACAGTTGCTGTGTGTTCAAAATTACACCTGTTCTTTTCCAACCCATGAGTTTTTATAACTAACAGTTAGTGAAAATATGTAAAGAAATCAAGGAGTTTCCCAGCAGTTATGTTTAAGATATAATTCAGTCTTGACACTCTTCAGCTATTACAAGAAAAGCAGTGAGTGCCACAGGCAGTTGGATTTATTCTCGTGGTTAATACTCAGTACAAGTAAATCTTTTGGAAGCTTTGGTGCACACAGGTTAAACCAGCAGTTTCATTAAGAAATGAGTTTATTTATATGATATCTAATAAATATCTTTCTGGACAGGAAGGGGATGATTCACTCCTAGTTACAGTAGTGCCTGTGAAACCCACCAAGACACCTGGGAAGGTGAAAATAAACTGTGAGAACCCAGGAAAGGAGAGAGCAGAGGAGGAAGAAATGAAGAATGAAAACCAATCCCTGAAGGAAACCAAGTGCCTTTCATTTGTCATGGTAAACCCCCCATCCCCAAACACCCACAGAGCAGATAGTTATCAGCTTAAGATGCAACTGTTTCATTTTCCTTCCCCAGGGTGAGAATGAAAGCAGTGCCCCCCCGGAGTCGGTGTCTCCTGGGAAGCTGAAGGTGACGTTTGAGGAGCTGGAGAGGCAGAGGCAGGAGAGCCAAAGGCGGCAGGCGGAGGAGGAGGCGCGGCAGCGGCTGCAGGAGGAGAGACGGGCCTTTGAGGAGGCCAGACAGCGAATGGTGAGGGCAGGGCTGCTCCTCAGCAGCATCCTGCTTTTTTCTTACTCCTCAACCACATTTCGAGCTGTTAAGAGTCTGAAAATGCCTTTCTGCAAGATGCATTTTTAGCCTTAGCTCAGTAATCACCCAGTATTTCATTGTGCTTTCCACATTCCTTTAGTCAACCCCACAAATACAGGTGCTTGAATTGTGCCAGCAATCTCAGTGGGTTTGATATCTACACTTTGTAGTCCCTTCAGCTGTAAGTCTTCCTGAGGATTACTGTCTGTTGTGTTCTTAATTAGTGCTGCAGATGTTTCAGTGACCAGGTTTTGATGCAAACATTCTGTAGGAACAGAATCCCGTTTCTTATTCCCATATTTATTTGTCATCATGATTAGGCTTTGTGAACGGAGATTTGGGAAGGGCTCTACCCACGTTTGTTGCATTTATTTGTAAACATATAGAAATAAATATCAATTACAACTCTCCTCTTAGGAAGAACGGGCAAAAAAGACAGACCAGCTCAGCTCCCTCGTATATATTGACATAAACAACATACCATAAATGACTTGATTAAGTCTCCAAACTGTCAGAAATGTAGCTCACAATTTATATACCTTGCAGAACCACCTCCATATGTGTTCTTTATCATGAGGCAGAGTTACTTTAGATCACCTCTAAACAGACCTCACCGTAGTTTGTTCTTGGATCACACTGAGGGAATCACACACTATTAACCAAAGATCCAGCAGACAGTTTAGTTCTGTATTTCCTCGTTTTTACCACACTCCATTGCCAAAAGCAATTCTCAAGTTCTGTATTTGAATACTTTTCCCCTGTGCAGTCATGATCACTGACTTTGTTAATTCATATAAAAAATTCACATACAAACAAGATTAACAAGAAATGAGGTTTTAATATTCTGCAAAAACTGGGAAAATATTATTTATAGGAATTTGCTAATTTCAACAGACTGCAGTTATTGAATGGACATTCTCAGACAAACAGATCAAGAGCACTATATTGACTATACTTCAGAAACATTCAAGAAATGTATATTCTACACAGACAAACCTAAACAAACCCAACACCACAGAACCTCCAGAAAGCTGAAACACAGAAATTCTCAACTGGTCCACACTGAGAGGGTTCTGGGTTTAGGCAGATACCCAAATTGTAGTTTACTGCTCCACCTCCACCAAATCCCTTAGCTTGTTCACACCAATAACATGGTCATTATGCCAACAATGCACCTTGTTCTTTTTGTCTGGGGTTGGGCAGCAGAGGAGGAGAGGGCAGACAATGACAGAGTGAACTCCTTGGAGTCATGAGCTGCTCTAACTGAGGTGCAGTTCCCACCCCCCGCCCTCATGTCTATGTTTTTATTTACCAACCAGTATAAAATAATGTACAAATTGTCTGCATCAAAAGAAGTCTTCTAACATGTGGCTTTATCTGCTATGCAGTGGTTGCCAAAACTGGAGGTAATAATTTTTCTCAAGTACTCTGGGGTGTCCTCTGGAGGGGGTTTGGTCTTTTGTCCTTGATTGCAGTTTGCAAAGCACAGGCTCCTCTTAGCAGGTGAGTGTCCACTGGAGACAAGCTACAGTGAGGAGATCACAGTATCTCAATTCCCTTTCTTCAGTGATGATTAAATGGCTAAAAAGAAAAGAAATAAAAATCTCAGTCTGGAATAATAGCAAAACGTTAATGAATTGATTCAGTTTTTCTATAAGACTCTACAGCATTTTTTCAACTGGTGCACTGGTGAGAACAATTTCTATGCCAACAAAAAGACTTGATGGTATAAAGGTCTATGGAAGTGATGTAAATAAACTGAATAGGGAGTGATTTACAGTAAAGATCCAACCCCAAGATCATAAAGTAAGTACTTAACTGTCCAGCCTTTTCCTTATAACACATGGTTTGTTCTTTGAATTACACACCCAATAGATTTTTGAAAACTACAGAAGCTACATATAGGATACTGAAAATTTCCCTTCTCCCTCCCTTGGCTAAAACCAAGATTAAAATGTTTCTCTTAGGAACCAAACTCTTGCTATATTTTTTCCTCAAGGAGAAAACAACATTTATAAGAGATCAGAAAGGAATTAATGGGGTATTTATTCACTATAAAGAATATTTTTATGTTTGGGTAAGTCCTTTCTATTTTTTCCTCTCCCCCTTTCTCTGAAGATAAATGAAGGTGGGGATGAAGAATCTGAAAATTCTGTTAAAGAATTCCGCCCTGGGAAACTCAGACTGAGTTTTGAGGAGATGGAAAGACAGAGGAGAGAAGAGGAGAAGAGGAAAGCAGAGGAGGAAGCGAGGAGACGCATAGAGGAGGAGAAAAGAGCATTTGCTGAAGCGAGGAAGAACATGGTATGGGATTCTGGTTTAGTGCATGATTTCATTGGTACCTAAGATTCAAACAAACTGGAAAGAAACTCTGGCAAAAAGCTTTAAATGGAGTTAGGAATGTTTGCTTCAATTCCTTCCTTCATTAATTCCCCTCCCCACTCATTAGGAGGTGATGGGGGAACTAATCAGGTTCATTTACCCAAAATCCTCAATCCTCACAGAACAGTCCCTCCTCACATCCAGCCTGGAGAGATTCCAACTGATTGAGTCAAACCCAGAGATTCCATCCAATGGGTATTATTATGCCAGATGCAACCAACTTGGAAAGCAAAATGTTCTCACTAGGAGGGTTTGTTGGGGTTTTTTTGGGGGGAAGAGCAATTCTTTTACCAGCTCTGGGTTTCTCTCACACCTTTACAGGGTGTTCAGCAATCATCTCTTACAGCTGGAGCACAATTAATGGGATCCCAGTCAGAGCAATGAATTATCCAGTCACCTGGGGCTCTTCAGGAAGGAAAAATGAGGAAGGCTGAACCCAGCTGACTGAAATGTAGCTTTTAAAGTATTTCAACACAAAAAGTAACTCGTGGCATTTCCCATCAGAACAATTTTAATACGGGTCTTCCTGAGATAAATGCAGATCTCTGTGACATGCAAGGACTTCTAAAGTTTGAGTTAAGATGATGCAGAAGACAAATTTTCAGGCTAAGGAATGACATACTGACATTAGCTGAAAGCAGAGGGAGATGACCAATTTCAGAGGGTGGCAACAATATTATTTAGTAAAAAAAAACCCCTAGCATGGAACTTTTAAGTGCAGTCTTCATCCTTACTCCAACCACCTCAAGTCTCAGCAGGCTTGTGGGTATAAGCCAGTTACTTACTGGTGGATATAAGGAAATACAATATTAAATTACCCAAACAGAAACTAAAAGGAAGTAGTGTTTGTTGCAAAAGGAAGGGCAGGACTGGCCAGTACACAACTGTGGAATAACCCAGTTATTTTATGAAAAGCCAGCAGAGAACTAAAGGGAAGCAAGGACATGTGTCTGGTTTTTGTTTTCTTGAGAAACACTTTTTTCAGCCTCAGTGCAGCAATAACCTCACTGATTGAACAGGGTTTAATCCATTAGCTGCAGCACAGAGACTGTGCACTGTGACTCCAGGCACTAAAAATGGTCAGCAACTAAAAAAATTAACTGAAAATCTATGCTCCCCACCACCAGTGTGATGGCTTTCAGACTGAAACAGGGATCTCTCATCCCCATCAGTCTCGTTCTGTTAGAGACTGCAAAAAGAACCTGTCTTAGCAGAAATAGTAAAGAAAAAATTCTACTTTCTCAGTCCCTGTTTGCCCTTGGAATATTGGCTGACTGTGCTGCAAACTGGGATTGTTACAGGAATGTTTCTCACCACCAACTGTTCCCACTTTGCAGGAAAAAAAAAAGTATGGCCTCATTTCACAAAATATGGCTAAAATATTGGCTGACCTAACCACAGGGGTTTTGTACCT
>NW_021940737.1:2335749-2337554 GCF_001715985.3 Manacus vitellinus | reverse complement strand
GCCCTGATGAAGCCCAAAGCACATCAGCTCAGAGCTGTGGGCCAGGACCCGAGCTCAGCTCACATTCACCTCCAGAACATTCCTGCTGGGACAATCTGTCAGCAAGTTTGTCCAGGTCCATGCCCAGACACACACAAGTGGAAGCTTTGGCAAGGAGTTGTTTTAACCTTCCTGCAGGACTCACACTGTCACCACTGGCCATTTTGGTAGCACACAGCTTCAGATTTTAGTCGTACTGCACTTCAGTCTGAGAAAATGTTACTTCTTCCATTCTCTGCTTTGGAAGGAATGAAAACTGCCTTTCCTAAGCCCTACCATGCTAGGAATTAGTCTGTAAGATACACCAACTGCTCCTAAACAGCCAACTAAGCCTAACCCTACTGGGAAGCCAGAGACAAGGCCAGGGAAAGGAGGAAGCCCTTCTGGTGGGTTCTATAAACCAATAAACCGGCAACAGGACTTTTATAAACTATTTGTGCACAAGATGAGTTTCTTCTGAAAATTCTGTTCAGTTCTCCTTACTGTAAATGCTAATATTACTTAATTCAGTTTGCTCCAAAGAAATGGCAGCTCTGTGTACTTCAGTGTTAAGAGCAATGACATTTAAACACTTAGTTTAATGATGGTCTGAAGGAAACAAGAATGAATTGCTTTAGATCCTAAAGGTGCATTTAGAGGGCAGAAAATACTTCATTAAAGTTTTAGCACTGTAGCTAAAGTCAAATACAACCCCTCCAAACCATTCCCTCCCACAATATTAGAGGAATGCCCACAAAATATGTCACCTGTTTATGTGACATAAATCTTTTATGTCCCACAAGTGTCTGAGCAATGCTGTGGTTTCATCTCTGCATTCCCAGCAGGTGCTGGATGATGAATCACCAGAAATGTTTAAAACATTTTCTCAAGAATCCCTCGTACCTGGGAAACTGGAAATTAACTTTGAGGAGCTGCTGAGGCAAAAAATGGAAGAAGAGAAGAGACGCACAGAAGAGGAGCGTCGGCAAAAGTTGGAAATGGAAAGGCAAGAATTCCAACAGCTGAGACAAGAAATGGGAGAGGTTTGTGCATCAAACAATATGTTGAGCATGCTCTGAATAGATCATTTCAGCTAATTATTAAAATCTCAGTTTAAGGCTGTAGCTAAGAATTCCTTTAAGGGAAATGTTAAATAGACACGTTCAATATTGTGTGAAAGGAAGGAAAAATAGAAACCCATATTTTGCAAACACTGTATATAATGATAATGACATATTTTTAACACTAATCTAACCAGGAAAATGTTTTTATCTCTTGCCACCCTTAAAGTAAACAACAGTTTCAAATTTGTAATTTTTATTTTGCAGTCGCTTCTGAAAATCTCTAGAGCTTTACTAAAATGATTAGACAATATTTACTGTATTGGGAGAACAGAAATCTTTAGTTCCCAAGTGAAAATACAAAACTAAAGGTAGGAAAGAGCAAAAAATCCTGCTTTTCCTCAAGGAAACACTGTGTTAACTAATGAGGAAAGAGATACAGTGGGCTTTTTCTAATTGGTGTATCAAGGGTTTGAAGACTGTCACAGTTGACTGTACAAATCACACACACGATTTGCTTGACATTCCAAATGTTTAAAACATCCCAGTCATGAACTTTACACTTCAATTTGGCTGTGGGTGGCAATCCTTTATTATTCCCTTTTGAAAGTTCAAGGACTGTATTATTTTTTTTTTTTGTTAAGCAAAGCTCAAGTGAGTAATAAAGGCTGTGGCTTGTGATGTTCTCAAGTCATCCCAGGGAAAAAGGGAGACAGAGACATCCAG
>NW_021940737.1:2326565-2335384 GCF_001715985.3 Manacus vitellinus | reverse complement strand
GGGCAGTAAAACTAATTTAGGGCCTTTTCCACCTTACACATTCTGTGATTTCTCAACAGCTGGAAGAAGAGTGTGAAACTTTTGAGCTGAGCAAAGAATATGAAGAACTAATAAAGCTAAAAAGAAGTGGTTCTATTCAGGCAAAGAACTTAAAAAGCAAGTTTGAAAAAATAGGACAGTTGTCTCAAGAAGAAATACAGAAGAAGATTGAAGAAGAGCGAGCAAAGAGGAGAGCAATGGATGAAGAAATAAGAGAAAGAGAAGCTGAAAAATTCCAGGAGGTAAGTTCATTGTGTGTATGTTAATGATATAATTAGCCAGCACATTAATGATCCAGGAGGGGACTATGCTGCTGCTTTCATCAAATTTTGGTGTATTTCTAAAATGATGTTTTCCCTTCTTTCCTGTTCCCTCCTTGGATGTTGAGGATCTCTCACCCAGCATCCCCAAAGGAAACAGCACCTGGGCAAGCAGAGAGATATTTTTCTGCTCCAAGTCCTCAGTTCAGCATCTTAACCTGAGACCTGCCAGCCTGAGGGTTTAAAACATTCCTGTCTGAGAATTATCCATTAGCACTTGAATTGCTTCTCCTGCTGAACTCAATTCATTCTCCACTGTATGAATTAAATCCAAACCACACCCAACCCAAACAAAACCACTTGAAGTCTTTTTATCAGGTTCACTCACTCCTCAGGGTAGAGCAGAGGAGGATGCCCACCTATCTATAGCTCAGACTGGAACCTCACACTTTTCAGAGGGGAAAAAACAAGGATTGGAGCCATCAGTCTGCACAATCCACACAAGGGTCTGGGACCCACCAGCCCAGTGGGAGCTTTGGTGCCATAATTCTGTGGCAGTGCCCAATCCTGTGACAGCAGCAATCCTGTCCTGGGCTCCTCTGCACAGCACTCACTCACTCCTGGGGCAGCTCAAAGCCTGGCTTTTAGTTCTGAACTTTTAAATTAATGATTGACACTAATTGTTTCTGTAAGATCAACCTTAGGGGTTGAACCTAGGCTACCACCATGGCATAAAACTCAAGTCACTGAGGATTCACCACTGGCACAAAGTATTAAATTTCTATATGAATAACACTTCAGGAGTATTTTCTACCTATCATTTTTAAAATTACTTTTGCAAGTATTTTGCCCTATCCTGGGATAAACTATTACAAGACTTGATTTTAGACCCCACATTTAACAAACCTGAGAAAAAAAGCAGGATTTTGTGTGGCTTTTCTCAGTTAAAAAGAACTGTGGGAACATAAAAAATTAGTTTTACCATCGTACACATATCAAAGATAATAAATAAGTCCTGTTTTGAACGTTTTCTTCCCAAGGAGGACGATGTAGATGTGAGACCAGCCAAGAAATCCGAGGCTCCCTTTACTCACAAGGTGAACATGAAGGCCCGTTTTGAGCAAATGGCGAGAGCCCGGGAGGAGGAGGAGCAGAGGAGGATCGAGGAGCAGAAATTCCTGCGCATGCAGTTTGAGCAGAAAGAGATCGATGCAGCCCTACAGAAGGTATAAATCTTAAAGCCTCATTCCTCAGTCCTAAGTGTCATTTAACTTTGCTTCTCATTACCACTGATGACAACACTACCAGAGACACAAAAGGAACCTTTCACTTGTTTTAGCAGCTGCTGGGAATTGCTGAGGTAACATGAATAATGTAAAAATTGCATTTGGTGTTTACCCTTCATGGAATTAAATGGTTTGGGTTGGAAGGGACCTTAAAGATCATGTATTTCTGACCCCCTGACATGGGCAGGGACACCTCTCAGCAGACCAGGTTGCTCCAAGCCCCATCCAGCCTGGCCTGGAATATTTCCAGAAGAGTACAAGACACTGCTAGGAAAGGTCATGGCATCCCTTGAACAGTCTGAAAATGGAATCTACACTTGTGCCTGTATTTTACACCAAGATCCCAGCCTTATTAAAATGCATTTTACTGCCTGTTGCATTCCCAGATTCAGGGCATATGTGACCTAGTGAGGACAGGTGTGGCATTTCCCCTTCTCACAAGCACCATAACTTGTCTGTGATCAGAGATGCATCACTGGCAGTCACACTGCTATTGCCACTTTAAATGTTCTAAGTCGACTTATTTCAAAACAGAAAAGAGAAGAGGAAGAAGAAGAAGAGGGAAGCATCCTTAATGGTTCTACTTGTGAAGATGAGGAGGATCAAGCTCGATCTGGAGCTCCCTGGTTCAAGAAGTCACTGAAAAACACCTCAGTTGTTGATGGCGAGCCAGTGAGATTCACAGTTAAAATCACTGGAGAACCCAAACCTGAAGTTACGTGGTGGTTTGAGGGGGAGATGTTGCAGGACTCTGAGGACTATCAGTACATTGAAAGAGGAGAAACCTATTGCCTTTACTTGCCAGAAACCTTCCCAGAAGATGAAGGGGAATATATGTGTAAAGCAGTCAACAACAGAGGCTCAGCTGCCAGCACCTGCATTCTCACCATTGAAAGTAAGAGTTAGCATTTTAATCTGCCTAATTGTCACTCTTCTTTGCATCTTTCCTGTTACCAAAACCTAATTACCTTTCTCTCTTAACCCTTCTTGTATTTTCTAGCTGATGACTACTAATGCTCTACCTTAGCTGGAATCTTTCTTCCCCTCAACTTTCTTACTGCATCATCTCTTTCTCTGATGGGGCCAACTAAAGAAAGCAAGGATATGCATTAATTTGTCATTCCTGCATCAGAATAACCTTCGAATTATGAGTGTGTCTGGATTCCCTACTCGAGGCAAAAATCAGTACTAAAGGCTAAAAAAAAAAAAAGAATCAATGTATGAAAGATCAACAAAGGAAAAAGCTGAATTAAAATAGTGCTCCCCCATTCCAAGACCAACTGCTGCATAACAGAATAAAGCTGAATACACAACCTGGAAACCTGTGTCGTGGTGTCAGTCTGTTGGTACACTTTGCATGAGCACTGAATATTTAGGCTGTTTAACTTAATCCCAGAGGCACTGAACTGGCAAAAGGAAATACCTATTGATGATGTTCAGAAACCCAAGTGTACTGTTTTTAAAGAATAAAAGATTACCTAACTGCTCACCACTGCTGCCTTTTTCCAAAGAGCATTCATTACTTCTTGCTTTAAAATGGGCTTGCATTTAAACTGTTGTGCTCTGACCAACCCATGCAGATGATAATCCTAAAGGAAAACCATCTCCCTTAGGCTTGTAGTGCTCTTCATAATACCAACACTATCTTGGAAAACTTCTGATTTTTTCACTGATTAACTGATGCAGGGACAGTTGGTGACAATTATGATTGGTTCATATTTTAAGTTTAAAAGAAACAAGCTCTAAGAAAAAAAGTTTTCAGAAAGTGCCTGTTTTCTTCATCTTAATGCAATAAATTTATTGCCCCATCTCTAAACATTGTCTTAAGGCTACTGGACTATTTTTCTCTAAGGCCTCTTGACATCAACATTGATGTCACTGTGCCAACACCATCTGAACCAGATTCAGCTTCTTTAGGAGTAACTTTACAAAAAAATAGTCACATTTTAAATGAAAGAACACGTGTACAGGCCTGGACATAAGGACAAGGTAAGCTGCAGTAAATTAAAGTTCTGCAGTCATTTCAAAAAGAAATATCCCTGTGGCAGAACCTGCTGCTCTTTGTCCAGTTCCCTACTGGAATTCACTCTTCTGCCTCCAGAAAAAACGGTAACGAGCTGCACTAATTGATGTTTTCAATTAGTACTTCCCCTAATAGCCATATAAACAGATTCTCCTTCATTTCATGTGGGTGATGCTAATTCACAGAAGTACTACTTGCTGCAGTATTTTTCCTCTGAAGCTGTTATTTCAAACTAACAGAGGCAGGGACAGGAGCATAAAAAAGACAAAACCATTGCTATTATTATCCATCAGTTTACATTTATTGAGAAAAACCATACAAAAACCATTATACAGTTAATGTGTACCCATATTACATACAATGTCAATGCAAGCTCAAAACCACATTTTTGTAAAGCATTCAATTTACCTCAAGTCCAAGCTGCATCTCCCTAAGACACTGTTCCCATCACAGTTGCCTTTTAAAGCCAATCTTCTTTTTACACACGGGTAGTTTCTGCAGAGAACACTTTTCTCAGGACGAAAAGGCATTTCACATGCACGCAAGAGAAATATTTGTGCACACATGAGAGTTTCACAAGCTATTACTAGGGAAGAGGGAATCCTGGCAATTGTATGCTTTCTGAAAAGCCCAGTCCTCCCTTCCTCCCCCCACTTCCAGAAAAAAAGCAAAATAAAAAAGCTTTTAGCATGCAATGGAAAACTTAAGAATTACTCTGGAAGAGAACAGGGGAGAAACAGTTTCTACCATCCAATAAAATACCACCAGAAAAAGATGAAATATCTCAAGATTAGGCTGTGCAAGTGAATCATGATCCTGTCTGCCTGGACAAGTGAAGGAGATGGCTTATGATCAAGCTACACTGAAAATAAGCTACCTTATATTTTGGTTTCTGTCCTAATGAAGTACAGGCTGCAGGGAGCGATACAAAAATGCTTTTCCTACTTGGAAAATTATGCTTGCTTTGTCAGCTTTGCACACTTCACATTCTACTCTATTTGTGGGACACTAAAGGGTGGGGCTGGGCTAAGTGGGGAACATTTCCAGACACCTTTTGGACAAGTTCACTGCGTTTCTAAGGAAGGCCAGTTCTCTCTCTGGCTACTGGAGAGCTCCAATAATCTCCTGTTCTCCCAAGAACTACGAGTTTGGAGACAGAGGTGAAAACTGAACACTATCTTAGCACAAAGTAGCGTGGCTGTAAGGCCAGCAGTGAGAGAGCTGGAGTCATACACCTCAAATACTGCACACAAGAACAGCCCACCTTCCACACACTCCCAACATCCCAACACACCGGCTGCTCCTTCTCTATCTCCTCCCACAGGCTAAATTAACAGCTGAAAGACTGTTCAAGGTATTTTAGGAGTAACAGTTGAAGAAAAAAGTACCATGTAAAAAGGAAGTGAACAAATGACTCATCCCCACACTAAATTCACAGTATCAAACTCTAAATGGAACACACACCTAACCTTTTCTCATGTCAAAAATGAAGTTACATGTTAAAACTACAGATGAAATACTAAGTGGCTTGAGAAACTGAAGCACAACTATTAATTTAGTTCAAAAAATTAAACTTGGCTGTTTAGAAGAATATAAAGTAAAATAGATGGTTTATATTATTCAATCACAGTTTAAAAAAAAAAACGTAACAGATTATGGAACATTTATGGTCAAACAAAGAATAGTTCAAAGAATGAAAAGTGATCAGAACAAAAATCATACCCTACACCATTATGTATGGGATACATTGCAAATCTGTTATGCTTTTGCCAATTTTACCTTCCACATGGAGCCCTTCTATGGTCCATGCTCATCGGCTCACCAATGGCATACACTCAAAGGATTCCTCTTTACTGGTAGTAACTATCTCAGGACCTGATTCTATGAGCTATGATTTGGTGCTTGCAGCATCTTCAGCACTGTGTGTGAAAATGAAGGCAGGATTTTTGAATATTTTTCTTTGATGTAACAGATAAGCAGGACTTTTGAAAGAGGAGCAGCACATTTTAGAAACAGAATAATGAACAAAAAAAACCCAAAGATGCTGCTTTATGTTAAGCTAAAAAAAAAAAGAAAAACCAACAACAAAAACTCAAAACAAAAACCTGTACCAGACCATCTGTAAGACATATAACATTTTATACTATCAAAATATACAGCAATTCAGTTAAAGTATCAAGAAACAGGATACACTGACTGCTATATCAATAAAATAGTATTTGCTGTACTGTTAACATTTAATTGGTGCACATGCTTGTTCAGTTATAAAACATACTGATCTCAAACTCCACAATCTGTTTTCCTACCGTGTCAAGTATGAATAAGCAAACTAAGTTATCTAAAGATTCCACTAACACACTATAACTGTAAGACAAGTTATTGAGTTCAGTGATAACAACAAGAATCATATTCTTTACATTAGGTCTGATGGGTTTAAGTGGGAATAGTGCCCTAGTATAAAAAAACATTTGTGAAGGCTGTTGACATTTCTAACCGAAGTAATTCCTGCATATTTTAAAGGTTTTGATTCTTTAATTGCAACAATTAGCTATTGGAGGAAAAATAACAAAAATTACTTATTCTGATCAAGTTCAATTACTGCAATCTAATAATCTTTTTAAAAAATAAAACAAAAAACAAGAAAAAAGAAAAAATACATATTTACCTAGAAATATAAACAGTTGTTTAAAAACTTAAGACTTTCCACTGAAATGGAACCGTGAGTAACAATGCATTTGGGGAAGCAGCAGATTGCTTTTCAATACACAACCACAAAGATCTCACAGGGACAACATTAATGTACTGAAATATATTAATTTATATACTTCCTTAGGTTGTGCTTACCTGTTGCTTTTTTGCAGCAGAACCTAAGGTGGAAGGTCTGGGAAGGCACTGTGAAGTATAAATAATTGCACTGTTTGCAATTAATAAAGATTTTATACCTTAAATGAATCAAAATCAACAGCCTCCATTTTGTGACTGATAAAGAATCCAGTGAATTTAATTTTTGCTCAGTTTAGTACATAATAAATGCACCATTCTGTAAGGTTATCTACAAAATACCATGCAAAATACCTGAACTATTAAACTTAATGCCCTACACTAAAGATAGCAAATACTGTCCTAGCCTTTTGCAAGCTACCAGCATAATTCCTACTTTTAAAAGGGATAAAAATAATTCCTTCTATTTCTACAGCACAATACATACATTGCTGATTACCTGAATAAACTACTTCAGTTTTCAAGCCTTAACTTTTACTTCTCTGTGCAGCCACCCTAAAAAAATTTATTCTCAAAGCAACAACATGGTGTTCCAAAAAAATAAAGCAATTAACAGTTACAGAATTATTTAAAACATACCTACATCACTACATATCCACAAACTATCTGAAGACAAAGACAACTTCTGTCTAACAAGTGGTTCCAAAGACTTCAATGTTACGATATGCAAACTTTAAAACACTGAATGACAGCTGTCTCAGGAGTACTAATGAAAAAAACTATTACTCAGATAAACAGAAACATGATTTGCTTTAGCTATTGCTAAAAGTTTCAGGAATACTTACCCACAAAGCTCATATTATGTGTATGTATATATATATATATATATATATAAGCAAACCTATGGTTCTGAATTAAGAAGCAATTATGATTTCCTAAGATATCAGCACTGTATTCCAACATAATAGTCACACAAGTACGGCATTTGCATTATGTGGAACATTGACAAAAAGATACTGTTGCAGTTCATCAATTTGTCATTCTGATGTACTTACAGTGCAATGCTCCTTGAAGGAACAATCAAGGATGATACACAGCACAGTCCTCCTCACCCCTATAGAGCTAGTTCTATACTGGCTGGATCAAACCTGCACTTCAACAGACAATGGCAAGACAGACTGTAGTGCATGTCATCTAACAGATGCAAAGAGCAAACATAGGATTTCAAGAGAATCAGCTTTTCAGTATGAGCATTAGAGCAATAAGAAGTTTCAAGTATATATAGAAAAATAATCAGTCGATTCAAATACTTGAATATTTACAAAAACAGAAGTTATCTGCTCTGCAGGAAGTTCTCAACCGCTCCCACCACTCAAACAAAACAGCGTTTCAAGGACAGATGCAATTTTTCTAGCTACTATGCAAACCACATTGACTTTCTACACTGCATTTTGAAGTGGACTACTTTAAACTGAAGGCTTAAGCACATTACACTTAAAAGTAAGTTTTATAACTAGTCTGAAAAAATCCATAAAATAGTTATGCAGGAACAGTTCTGAAGTACTCGTTAAAAACAAAAGTTATCTGTTATAGCAGCTGCACAGGTCTGAAACAGTGGTCATGTCTAAAGGAAATTTCACTGTTAATGCAATGGAGTATGCCAAAAGATCACCTTCTTAAACACATGCAGTTTG
Organism: Manacus vitellinus; assembly: GCF_001715985.3. NCBI lineage: Eukaryota > Metazoa > Chordata > Aves > Passeriformes > Pipridae > Manacus > Manacus vitellinus. Next base: position 2,327,361 of record NW_021940737.1, on the reverse strand, counting down.
AATCAAATAGAAAGAAAATTAAGGTATCAAGATTACTGGTGCTAGGCAGCAAAATACAATGAATGAAAGAGATCCTCCATCTACAACTATTCTGCAAGGGGGGAAAAACATGCTAACGACAAGTTTTTAAACTCAACAAGGTTTCACCAGGGGGGGAAAAAAAAACCAACTCATTTGTGTACAGGTACCTTGATTCAGCGTTGCAAATCAATCCTATAGTTCTGCAATACCCACATATCCAACTTACCGACACAGGAGGTTTCATATTATTTATTGTAAAGCACAAAACAGGCATTTTTAAAAGTGATAAAGTATACATTGAAAAAGTACATTTATATCACAAAGCATTGACCACATAATTGCAAATACATTTGCTGGAATGTGTACATCTACACTAATACTAAAAACAAACCATTTTTTTTTCATTTCTACACAGAAATATTACCTCCTATCAGTAGTGATAGATATTTTGTACATTTTCAAAAACACTATTTTTTTTTTAACCAAAATTAAGATCTTCATCAAGGCGTCTGCATCCATACATTTAACAAAGGTTTTTTCCCCCACACAATGAAGCAAATACTGTATTGTCCACTTCTTATTATTGGCCCTGTGCAGAAGAAATACATAAGAGATACACAAAAAGTTAAAGAAAATCCTTTAAATCGAGCTAACTCAGGAGTGAAGCCTTTAAGAAAGAAAAATTGGTTAATGTAAATGGTGGTGGCTTCTTGCATGGTTTTCAAAACCCTGGGAGGAGAAAGTTGTTCTTTTTTTTTTTTTTTTTAAAAAAAAA
>NW_021940737.1:2316441-2325701 GCF_001715985.3 Manacus vitellinus | reverse complement strand
CTCTGGACCTGCTCCAGCCCCTCCATGTCCTTCCTGAACTGAGGGCCCAGAGCTGGACACAGCACTCCAGGGGTGGCCTCACCAGCATGATTCCCGTGTAAAGTCAAATTGAGGAACCCCGAGGACAGTTTTTTCTGCCTCTTGATTCACACTCATGATAGTTTAAAGCCTGCTGATCTGAGCAATGGCAGCATTAAAACATACATAAAGAGGCAAAACTTTCTGTACTCCATCTAGCCTGATTTTACCTTATTTTACAGGCTGCACTCACAAGCTCAGCACATACCAATTCATACACTCCCACAATTCTGGCATCCCTCGTGCAATGGCTGGGACACTGCAGATCACATTTTTCAAAAAGAGCAATAATTTTTGTAAACATTTACTCCAGCACAGAACACAGTCCTGAAACTTCTCCTTCCAACCTTTGCTAAAGCTCCAATCCTCCAGAAATAACAGTGCATACACACAGTGTGCACACACCCTCCCAGACTTACAGCTCAGAACTACTGATCCTTGCAATAAAACCAACTGGTAGATTAAACACTCCAACACTGACACACCAGGACTCTGCAGCATATTACAAACCCCAAACAAAATCACAGCCAACCTTTTAGGACCTCAGTCATGTTGTTCTGCCAAGGAATATTTGTCACAGGCAGCTTTACCTCCTTTTTCCCTAACTTCACAAACATCAAACACACCCCACTTAGCACCACTCTCTTCACCATTTTTTATCTAATTTTCATTTTTATTGCCAGCTATTCCCACTCTCCTACATGTGTAGACTTCCAATCCTCTCAAACACATGAAGTGTGAGCAGAGGATGTGAACATTTGGCAAAGCACCATCCTGGAAGCCACCAACACACAACTTTCCATTTTCCAACCATCTACACAACTGCCATAACTTTTCCACTTACAATGCAGGTAAGTTATAAAAACCCATCCATCTTTTTTGGGGTTATACAGTAAAGCAATTGTTTTCCTAGAAAATCTTAAATTTCTCCAAATCTTTAGAGCTGTAAGCACATTTTAAAAGTTGTAGTTTACCACAACTTAAAATAATTAATCAGAAGTGCATATTGTAACAAAAATGATCTTTAATATGATTACAAATTATGCCAGGACACCCTTTTCTCACGTTCACTATTAATTTAATAATTGTAACATTTAACTTATTGTCAGCACAGCTGAATGTCAAAGCTAAAGGGATTTTTTGTGCATTAAAACTCAAGAATTTTCTGACATTCACCAAACTATCTCAAGGCAGCACTGAAATTCGAGTAATAAATCAAATATGGCAAATTTAACATCTATTCAAAGATGTCAAACTGGACTTCTGTCCTGAAATGGGTATTTTAGGTACAAGTACTTCTGAACCTACACATGGAAACTCAGCAGTTTAGTCCAAATCTCCCTTCAGTGCAGGAACTGCACTGGAACAGGATATTGCTCATACCCAAATCAACAAATTACACTGATAAACTTACAGACAAAGGAAACACAAGAAACACAGAGTAACTCCCCTTCAAGGAAGGCTGAGAAAGAAAATGCCACCAGATTTTACAACTCAACATCACCGAAATTCCAGCAAGAGAAAACTGTGTCTTCTTTCCTGCTACAATCATGAGGAAACTTTTAAGAGCAGTTTCGCTATTTTATTATGGAATCCCTTCACTATGTAAGTCAAGCCCACAATATACAGCAATGACTTTAAATGATAAATTTACAAATTTCAGTGGAGACATATAAATAATTTACTAAAACATGACTTCATGTTTAGAAGAAACAGTTATTCCTGAGAGATTTTTATGGCCCAGTTACACAATCTTTATTTCAGATTTTCTATGGAAAAATAAAAATACCGTGTCTCCAACTCAAGGTAACAGCATCTTTATGTCTCTGAAAGTTAAATTATTGTCTTGTTACCAGGTAATACTAAAGGGAGATTTAAAAGACATTTTCTTGATTTAAGAAGTAGGGTACAAAGCAAATAGTCTGGGTCATCTACAAGATCCATGTACAGCACTGAGAGCTCAAAGACCACATGAACCTGCTGCTGGGACAGCCTTCCTGTTCATCAGATCTTTTGCTACTTAATATTATTGGAGTATCATTTAGGATTAAACAGCTCAAGCTGAATTCCTCTTTCCTAAGTGGATCTTAAGAGAAATGGTATCTACCCTATCAAGATTCTGAAGCCAAAAGTTCTCATGATTTGCACAGTCAAGTTACACAACCCCAGACATCAAGAGCTCTCCTTCAGGCCAAGAACTCAATCCAAACTAGAAAAAGAAATTAAGGTCAGAACTGCCCTCGTGTTTTTCCTCTTATTTGATTGTATTGGTATTTTCTAAATTTTGCATTTTAAGTGCAACTATTTTTATCTCGTAATTTTTTTTTTGGATTACACTCCATTTTGGAATTGCTCCCAGAAACTATCCCAACACCTTCTGACTAGTTATGATTTAATCAGAGCAAATGCAAGACTAGTGCAACCCAGACTTTGCTTTCCAGAGATAGCAAATTAAAAAGATTGTGGAGCCCCTGCCAACAAATTACATTATTTTTAAAAAGACTATGAAAAACACCCACAACTTTGCATTTAAGAATGTGACCTCAACTGACAGAACAATAAAGTAAAAATAAATAGTTAACTGAACCAGGAAGAAGGAAAATGGAAAGGCCTATCACATCTTAGAGATCAAGTGTTTGGGAGTTCTGCTGGCATTTTCTTGGTCTGATCCACAGTTCTTGAAGTAAATAATTATTATATACATTTTCTACTTCACCAATTCTGCTGTGCCAAAATAAAGACAGTTACGTCTTGGCAAATAATTCAAGATGAACATGGCAGAAAGTTGGTAAGAGGAATTAAGCATGGTAATAAATCTAAATGCAAATAATCAACTGCACCAGCAATTTAATTGCATTTTGGTAAGTCAGCTCAAGCAAAATACTTGAGGGAAAAAAGTTAGCAACAACATATAACCTGTAGTTTAAATGTAGCTCTGAAGTGCTGCAAAGCTAATGCTATTTACAAAAAAAGCATTAGATATAAATGAAAGCTTATCATGATGGTTTTGCAACCTGGAACACAGAAAGCAAGTTACAAGGAAAAAGAAAAATCACAGGTAATCTGAAGAGTATTAGGAAACAGCTGCTAAACAAGAAAAAACAGCTTCATAAAGTAGATCAAAGTTCAACTCCAAAATTTAGAAACTATACTTTAAAATAGTCAGGTTGAGGCATTTAAAAGATGTTGTTTCCCAAGGATTAAATACAGACATCTCAGTAAGTATGAAGTATTTCTGTGAAGCCATTACTAGCATTAGTGCCAATAACTGCCTTAAACACAACACAAAAGTTGAGTCTGTTTTTCAACAGGGCCTTCAGCAGTGTACACTTCAGAAGACTTGGGGATTGTGCATTTTAATTTTTTTGGGGTAAAAAAGCAAGCAAGCCTCCTAAAACATTCCACTAAGCAACAACAGAAAAAAAACCCTGCACACTTACCCATTTTTTTGTAGTACTCCTCCCAGGCCTTGGTATAGTCAACTTGCCCTGCTGGTGCTGGATTTGGCTGATCTCCTGAATTACATTAAAACCAGTTAAACTAAAACTACTGAGGTTTGCTTCATACATACAAATCATCAACTGAGATTTTCAGGAACAATCCCAGATGACAGCACTCAAATCTGACACTACAAACCTTTGTGGTAGCAGCAACTACAAATATAAAGTATTAGCAAAAGATACCACAAAGAAATGTTTAAAGTGCTCAGCATGTTTTCAAGATTCAGGAAGTGCACATCACTCACAACACAAAATACTATCCAAATTCAAGTGGTAAGCCTCATCCAGGCATAAGTTATAATAACACAACTAAATACCACAACTGTAATTGTCCTAAACCCAATGGAAGTGATGCAACTATTTAAGTAAATGACAATAATTTTTAGTTATGACTGACTGCTCTGTGTAGTCATTTAGTCAGCCAAAGATGTGGCAAAATTGTCTTTGGAGCATATTGCAAAACAAATACATTACCCTTACTACTGCTGAAATTAAGAAAAGCACTGTTGAAGGCTGTAAGCAATAATTTTCAAAGAAAAACAGCTACTTAAATAAATGGACCGAATGTATGAAGACAGGAGTAAAAAACAACTGGGCATTCAGAGCTGCAGCAATGAGAAATGTGTCCATCTGACTGAACAAATACCTTGGCCATTGGTTTGGGTGGTAGCTGGTCCACCAGGAGGGGCTGCAGGAGGTGGCTGTGCTTGCTGTTGGTAATAGTGAGCATAATAAGCTGCCCACGCTGCTGAATTGGGATCTGTTCCTGGCTTACCTATGGAAACAGAACAGAAACATTTATAAAAGTAGAACTACATACAAACAGAATGCTGCCCTCAATTAATCCTGTCCTACACACTCTTATTTTCCTCCAAGAAAAAATCCATCTAAACAAAATAACCATGTACATCTTTAAAGTATTTTTTCTTTCTAGCACAAACTTTTGCTCGGGTTTCAGAACAGTGAGCTGTACAAAGTGTACTTTCATAGGGCTGGCGAGATAAAATTATTTTAGAACCCTTACTACTACAATGCCACTCATTACTTTTTCAATGGGATAAGCAGAAACAGACTTGGCAAGTTTAATTAAACAGTCATGTTAATCAGCAATGAATCATTCTAGCACCAAACGATTTCAGTGGTTTTACTTTGGTTATAACCTCACGCTAATGACACTGGCACCGGTGCAGGAGGCATGCCAAAAACATATTTCTGAAACAGAAGAATACAAAGCTTACTGGGTATTTGCAATGCATGGCAGTTCAACTTTAAGGTCACAGTCAAACACAGAAACAATCAGCATGTTAAGAACCTAAATCCCCACACATGGCTATTAAGCATCACTATTTACTTATAGCTTTTAGTATAATAAATAATAGCAACATCTGCACCTTCTGGAACTATTCCCATGGTTCCTTATTTTTATCTACATCTAGGTAGGCCAATGATGCTGTTTCCTAGAGTTTTGTTTCTCTGTTTTTCACATTTATCCTTTAGGAATGGCTTATTCTTGCTGAATCACAGATTGATTACATTACCAGACTGGTAACCCACAACACCTGAAAATCTACTATTAGAGAACATAACGTTTTACCCAACCATCATATCTTTGCATACAATACTTGCATTCACAAAGAGTACTTATTTCTGCAAATAAATGCAGCCAAATGAGGAGAGAATTTCACATAAGGATATGGATATAACTGATATTTTAGAGTAACTATATATGAGAATGGAAATATAATCCTCCCCAAACACAAAATAGGTAAGGCAGCAAGTAATGGAAAAGAAGAAATCCCTTGAAAAAGGCATTCAAGAAGAAATCACAACAATAAAATTAATGTTAAATGAAATACTGTGACAAAAGTCAGATGTAGCCACTTCAAATGCACACAGTAGTATCAGCATACAGAAAAAAATGTTAACACACTATTTCCTTTTTAAATTACACTGCTTGCATCAACAATAGTGGATTTAAACTAACATGTACTATATTCTAAGGTTACCTGCAAATATCAAATAAGCCATTGCTCGACTCCCCCCCTCCTTCCCCTCTACAGTGGGAGAACAAAAGAGCAGGATTCATTAAATTTCCAAAGAAATCTGACTGTAGTAACTAGCTCCACTTTCACGTGACAAGCATGGCTCTGGAGAAAGCACCTCTGAAAAAAATACTAGAACAACCCATTTGTTACACTGAAATGAGCAACTAAGTGAAAACTGTAGAAAATTCATCCAAAAAAATACATATCAAAAGAAACACCAACTTCAGCTGCACATAGGAAAACTTCATTAGATTTTTTTAAGATGAGTATTTATCAAAAAAATTACAAAATCATCAAGGTGACATTAAGAGAGTATTTGCCATTTTTTCTTACACATCTTTATGTAGATAAATTACTTCATAAAAAATCGAAAATGTGATTCAAAACAGTCTAAGATTTTAGCAGTGGTTTTGCATTAAATGACACTTTTGGTATGCTGAGACTTTAAGTCACTTTGAATCATTCTACATTTAAATAATGACAATAGGCATTTTTAAATACTAACTGAATGCATGCAGAGCTACCTTTTGCAAAAGCTTGGTAAGTAAAGCCAGAGATAGTTCTTTGAAAAGACACAGTATGTGACAGACATCCTCCCCTTTTCCACTAATGGAACCTGTGTCAGGAACAGTGGCTTATCCAAAAATACTGATTCCATTTATAACAAAAATGAAATGGAGGTCTTTTGGCTCAAGTTCTGAGGAAGTTCCACCTCAAACAGATGAGGTACAACAGACTCAAGCATCTACCTTACCATGCCTTCTGTGGCTGCAGTTCCGTTCCCCCACATGCTCTACTCCAACCAAAGGATGTAAACTTTAAGAAAAGCAGGATACTACAACTTTGGGAAGTTATAATTCAGTAAAAACTCCCAGTCTTGACAAAGATAATCAGAAATAGAAGAAATAAATTCTACATTGATGGCTTTCAGAAGAAAATACAGAACTATTATAAGCAAGAGTTCAAAATACCACAACCCTGACTAGTTTTACTGTATTAACAGCAGTTCAACAGGGGCTCAACAAAATACACCTGTATCAGAGTCTGAGAAGCAATCCTCATAGGTCAACAAAAGCTAAAACATAATAGAGCATAAACTATGCAAAGACAGATCAGGGAGATTGTGTAAAATAAAATACAAAGTCATTTACTATTAGAGAAAGAAAACACATTCTCAGTGGAAAAACATGAACTGTAAGAAAACTGAACTGCACAAAACCAGTGAACCAAGATTCTTGCAAAAAGTATCATAAACAGGGATGCAGTATCAATAACATTTGTAAAAAAAAGCATATTCCAACTCTAACAGATTTCAACATCTCACAAGCAACATGTGGAAAGTGTAAAACGCAGGTAAAGTGACAAACAGTAAAGCAAAGCCTGAGAGAGGAGCTGCTCAGATTTACCAGTGTGACACAAGTGAGCTGTGCAGTGACACTTGGAAGGACAGAAGGGCTGTATTTCCAGGATACCCACCCTGCAGTGCAGCTGTGACATTCCTTACCTGGATCTGGTGGGTTTGGTGGCTGCCAGTGTGGATAAGCATTTCCCCATCCTTGTGGAGCATATGGAGCTGGAGGACCACTGGAAAAGATCAAGGCACACACATCAGGGAGAGCCAGAGCCAGGGTCACCCTGCAAGAAGGAAGGTGGCTGGAGCAGGACTTACTGAGGGGCAGGGCCAGGAGGCCCTGGATTATAAGGAGCTGGATTATATGGCCCCATGGGAGCACCAGGACCTGGTGGGCCAGGAGGTCCATGTGGGCCAGGAACAACACCATGAGGTCCATGGGGAACGGGTGGACCCAATGGATTCACTGGACCCTGTAACAAGAACAGCACAGAGATGAAAACAAACCTTGAGGTTCTCCATTTTTCAGCAGTTTAGAAGCATTTATCTGAACACTAAGAATACAATCGAAAAGATTTGACTGCTGTTAAATAGCAATCCTGCTGAAAACAGGCAATTTTAAGATTAATTAGACTTAGGGCTAATTAAAGAGAACACTTTAAAGCAGCTGTGGCAGTAATAACTAAAAAGTTGCATTTCTTTCAGTTTTCTTGAGGAAGTAAAGAATTTTACAAATAAAAGATGGATTTTTCCATAGGTTGTCTTAAACTCCTCCCAGACTAATACGAGACTACCAGTTTTAAAACAAACCAATACACCTAAATCTGACTAATCCTGCTAATTAAACCAGTTTGTAATATCAGGTACAAAAAGCCACCAGTAAATTTGACTACATGCAAACAAAAGTGCAATAAAACTGAAGGTGTAAACTTGGATTAAAACTTTACTTAAACATACTGAGACAGAAACTAAACACAATTTAGTGGCTTTAAGAATACCACTGGTATCTTTGAACTCATCACATTTTTCATATTCACAAAGAAGGCATATTCAGGAACACATCATTTAAAAACACACCATATTACACTGAAAAAACCAACAATTTCCATTTCAAGATTTTGTTGCTTTTGGTGCATTGTTTTGTTTATATTACTTTAAATATGGATTCTAATTTTCTATTACCAGTTTATTTTCTGATTGAACTGGAAGCAAAAGGGAAGAAAAGTCTCCACGAAGGAGCCTTGCTTGCAGTTCTGTTTAGTTATAACAGGAGACCAAAAACCAGTTAAACACTCACTCCAATCTTTTCTTCTATAAGTTGTCGTGCATAATCTATTTGCTGGGGTGTTCCTCGGATAGTAAACATCTTCATGTTTGGATCTGCATTAGGTGGAGGGTTTCTCTGAAGTTCTATTCTAGCACCAGACTGCTGGCTTATACTTTTAATAGTTTCACCACCTGCAATGCAACATACAGTTTTTATGATGTGCATTAAAGCAGAAAATACTGATTCAAATGAGAAAAAGTAAAGTGCATGGAAGCTGAAGACAAAGAAGTGACAAGGTGCCTATTCTTACAAATTGTACAAGAACATTCTAACAATTTTAAAAAGCCTCTTCAGTGTAGTACAGAGCTTTGATTGCAATACACTAGGAAAAATAAATTATATTTTTAAATAAAGACCACAATAATGTTACTCAGAAACAACGGCAAAGAATTCCTACAATGTTATCTGTTTTTTTCGTTCATGTAAACGTGTAAGATTAGACACGAATAACAACCAACACACACGAGTTATCAGCAAAGACAAACTTCAAACCTAAACTCCCTACAAAGCAGTAAGGAAGCACAGATGACAAAAAATGCAGAAGACCAGATGGTGAAGTCCACAGTTTTTGCAGTGCACTAAAAGCAGAAAGTTAAATTCCTTAAACTGGCTCCTCCTCTTACATGATCCAGACATGTTTTATGTACCCTTTGTACACACAACATTTTCAAAACAAGGGTAATTTGGCATTTAAAATTAAAAATAAAATAAAAAAAAAATCAACCTTCCAGGTCAAGAACAATCTATGTCAGCCTATTTGCTGTGTCTGGAAAACACAGTATGAACAAGAGATTAAAATGAACTCAAGTGTTTCCTTTTGAAGCATACGGTAAATTACTTTTAAAAGTAAATTCAAGGATTATTTTAATGAACAAAGGTGTGGAAGAAATTGCTACAGCGTTTCAGTGTAAAAGATTTTCACTGAAATGTGTGAAAACTAGCTTTAGGAGCAAGTCAGA
>NW_021940737.1:2308713-2313303 GCF_001715985.3 Manacus vitellinus | reverse complement strand
ATGAATGGCAGGGTGCCTGGCTGAGACTTAAAAGGAGGATGACACCTACTTTCCCAAAGGAAAACATGTAGCTGCAGGCCCTACCTGGAAACATGAAGTGGCAGCAGCTAACATAAATAAGGTAATACCATTATACCACTACACTCCAGATCTTTCCTAGCAAAGCCACTAGAAGTTGGTCTTCAAGCTTCTTTTCAGCATATATTTCTTTTTAATATATATATCCACACGTTTCATTCTCAAGCTGAAACCAGTGCACAGTTATGCAATTATTATCTACACCAAGATCTGGACTTGAGTTCAAGCTGAAGTTCCATTCTTTTTGTCCTAAAATTCCAAGTATGCTGGGAAATTTGATCACAGCTCAAGGGCCTTTTATCTCCTGTATATGTTTAATTGTCATCAAACTGCCTCTTCAGTAGAAGAAAAACATATATTATATGGGTATTACATTCAGATCTAAAAAATGAAAAGTATTTCACAACCTAGCATGCACACACAGAATTTTACTTACTGAACAGACTCTGGTGTTCCAGTTAGCATACATGATCTTTCAGGCAGGCCTCCACTATCTGCAGTCATTAAATAAAACCAACTTGTCAGTAAAGTCAGAAAAAGATTATGAAATTAATCCTAACATGCAAACTACTGGAACATCAATGAAGTAGAATAATCAGTGTATCCCATATTCTTTAGACCATGATAGTCACAACTACAACAAACAATTAAAGTGTACCTTAAATGAAGGTTGAGGCACTTAGAAGCAATGAGAAGTCTTCTGAACTTTCTACCATCCCACCCCCCAAATAAACAAATTAAAAAAACCCACAAATAGTTACCAGGGGCAATCTGTATTTTACAGCCAGACTCTTGCTGTATGCGTGAGATCTGCTCTCCACCTCTGCCAATTACTTGAAGAAAGAAAATACAGAAAGATTACTTGTATTAACAGCATCTGCTAACATCCTGCACTATATACAGGACCACATCCATACTACTTACTGAATCCAACCATCCCATCTGGAACTTTGTATTCCTCTGTCATCACAGACCTACAGAGAATGTTAAACAGAAGACAATGACCATCCAGAGACCAAAGTGGCATTATTTTTATATATATATATACCCTCCCATTACTCTCAAGAAAGCTTTACCCTCCCATCAGCTTTAGAAGTCACTCTGCAAGCACAGTTCTGCCTAAGCTGACAATATACAGGAGCAACACAAAAGGTTCAAGTGTAACACAACTCAACCCAATCCCTTTATTGTGGTACAGAAAAGGCCACTGGAGCATTTCAAGTTTCATCTGCATATCCACTGCAGTATGCTGAAAATGTCAGCATCTCATCTACCAAACCCAGCCAAACCATAAGAATAATAGTGGGATGTGGTTCAGGCAAGAAAGGAGTGGAGAAAACCACTAAGTTGTAGCTGAGTAATCCTCTGTGTAAGGTTAGAATGTTTTTTTGTTTCTGAGTCCATCAAGGTTCCTTTTTGTTTACAAGATTGTGTCCCCCCCTTTCCCTTCAGATTCCAACTTCCAGTTATGCTCCCTATGGCTCCAGCAGCAAAAACCAGCAACATGTTTTCCTTTTCTTAAGCTTGATACACAGCCTAGGCTATGAAGAGAGAGAAACAGCAATGTAGATGCATTTGGAGTGTCTGACTTAGGACTTGCTGAAGCTAAATTACAACAGTCACAGAGTTGGTATCACTTTTTCAGAAAAAAATCTTGAAATTGCTTTATTTCAGTAAAAACAAGAACTCTACATAAGATGCAGTGCAACTCTTACCTTTGCTGCTGATGCATCGGTGGTAGCTGATTTCCAAAAGCTATAAACAAATATTGTTCAAATTAAATTCAAACAAGTGGTGTAGTTTACAACTAAGCTTCTGCTTTGGTAATAAAACTTAACTGTATCAATATTTTGTCCGAGTTGACTTTTAAGAATTCTTATCAACAGGTTTAAAAACAAATTTAAACATTAACTGTTGCTAAAACTGACACCACTGCCAGTTTTACAAAGCAGACTGGCTTTGCAAAATGAGACATAACCCCCCAGCCATTCTTTTGTTCTTACTTATTCAAGTGTCACCTACCAGAACACTTTCAAACTCCTGTTCTGACAATGTTACACTTGTTTAGGGTTTTTTGACAACAAAATAAAAATTACTTACAGTCGTTCTGAGGAGCAACTTTCTTAGCATCTGGTTGATCTGCAAAATTAAGATTTTTTAAATTTTTTTTGCCAAGGAATTCAATAAGCGTTTAAACGTTTTAGTGTGAATTGTAAATTTCCAGTGTATTTAGCCCCCTTTCTTTTTTTTTTCCTTTCTTTCTTTTTTCCTCCAATTTCAGGGAGCTGATCATCTGAATAAAAGAAAGAATCTCTCACGAGCACTCAGCACTTGGTTAGTATAGCTGAAAAGATGTTAGGTTTTTCCATGTATCTATTCAGTAGTTTAACAAAAGGCAGCTTTCAGGACTCGCTGTATGTAGATTGCTCAGATACCCAGTCACTGAAACTCAACTAAGACAAGGAACAAAGTTGAGCTCTGTTGGTTGCTCAAGCTAATGATGCTTCTATAGTAAAAAAAGAAAAAAAAAAATCAAATCCATACAAAAATCAACAATGACTTAAAAGAAAAAAAATTTTCTGACAATGACCACAAGTCTAGATCAAATATCCGAAAATACAACAGTATCACATGGCAATGCAATCTCAATCTGAATGTGGATATGAAATTCCTATCTAAATATCAAGCATTTCATAGCATAAAACTTCCAAAAAAACCAGATTCAAGCAACTACATCACTACTGTCCAAATCCTTTCTGTACAGTAGAGAAATAAAAGGCATCATTAACCTGTATCTAAAAAGACAGACTTCAGATGCTTCCTTCCCACCCCAAAATAAAGGCTAAATGAACCACCATAATTTATGCGCAGCAAAAACTCAGACACATATTCCAAGAAATATTTGTGTCAATCCAGAAAGATCCACTAGTTTATGTCATGTTTACATACTAAACACAGGTAATAAATAAAAATTCCTGCCTTTAAAAGGAGAGGGCATTCCCTCCCAGTGTGTTGTACTGCTCGGACTTGTCCAAGAGCCATCTACACATAAAATAAAAAGAATACATTACATATATCATCTGAAGCATCATTAGCTCATTTTTGTATATTAAAAACCTCACCTTCAATAGAAAAAAAAAAAACTTTATTGCAGGACATAAGAACTCCTGATATAAAGCCTTAGTTACATTCTGTAGTCTGAGTTTCAATCCTCTTAAAGGAAAAAAAAAGGCATTGCTCTTTTGTAAGACCTACGAGAACATTTCAACAAGCTCAGAGGCTTCTTTCCATAATTTAGCCAGGATTTTGTCTGGATAGTAAACATATCAAACCCTGTTAAGTTCAAAGTGGCTGCTCCATAAGAGACAGAAGACGACACACACACATTTCAGGAGAAAACTCTACTGCAGTGTAAGGCAAATCCAAAAAGCTGCAACAAGTCAGAAGATTTAAGTATGATCTTATCAGGGTTCACACATGCTGTAGGCTGAAATATTAGACTAACAAAAGTATCTACAAGGTAGAAAATTTACCTTCCTGTCTTTTTTAAAGTCCTATGCTCTTACAATGAAATGCAGTAATACTTTTATTTGAAATTGTGCAGTAATAAAGTATATGAAACTACTGTAACAAAGTATTTGAAACAATCTTGTGTAAACGGTGAGCACTTCTACTCTAACTTCCAAGCTGTAACCAGCCCCTCACAACAGAAGACTTCACTGACATACCTGTGCAGGCATTTCTCTCTACCAAGAATTTTGTTGCCCCCCCCCAACACACATTTTTTCATTTGCAGCGTTTAAACCACATTTAAAACAGGCTTACATTCACTTCAGTTTAGAGCACAACAGTTTGAAACAAATTTTCCCATTAAACTGAAAATGAAAGAGCATGTCAAGATCTACGAGGGAAACAAAATGTTTTAATGCTGTGCTATGGAAAAAAAAAATCGAATCCACCAACAAAACCACCACCTGCAATGTTTCTGGCACAGTGGCCGTAGTCAACAAAAACAAATGCAGCAGTAACGATTTCGTACCTCCATCCTCCAGAGGTCTTTTCTGTCCTCCATAACCGTAGTCGTTCGAGTTCATTGATGTGCCAGCATCTCCTCCAATTTTCGCTGCAATCTAAACAAAAGGCAGACGTTGTGAGCCAAGAAAAACGTAATTTTACTAGCTCATATTTATTCCAGACTTTCTAAGAGGTTTGAGAAATTCACACAATGAAAATAACCTAAAGAGAAGACCGTCACCAAAACCAGTTCCACTCACAAAAATTTTATTAATGTTTTAAGGAAGGCTTGTGCTCATCCTTCAACAGCAGAGCTTTCTGTATTTTTCTCATCCGTTGGAAAACAAAATCGACCCAGTTTCCCTTCAAACATCAGAAACTTTTTCCTAAGAGGGGATTTTCTTTCCGTGTTGCTGGAGGAACACCGCTGTGTCTCACCGAGGGCCTCACCGGCGAAACAATTCCAACGCTCAGCAGTCCGACCACACCGACTTTACA